>NW_026948185.1:142500-186255 GCF_963921235.1 Mobula hypostoma | reverse complement strand
ATAATACAGTTTAACGTCTGGCTGATGAGATGGTGCTTCAGATGTTTGGATGTTTGGGCTCTCTTCCAAGGAGGTTGTGGGCCTGGACACCCATGATCGTTTTAACCCAAACTGGAGGGGCACTGATACCTCTGTGGGAGGGGTTGTTAGCGGTTCATGGGAAGCAGGAGGTGTTGAACTTGAGTTGCAGGAAGATGAAGAATCAGAGTCGATAGTGGAGTGGCTGTGTGGGAAAGATGTTGTTAAGCCGACATACGAAGTCAGGAAACTAAAGGATGAGAATCGTGAAACTTTTTTTCCCCAAAATGCGTATTATTTCAATGCAAGGAGTATTGTAGGAAAGCCTAGTTCGTGGATCAGCACATTGAATTACAGCATTGAAACCATTAATGTGATTTGGTTGGAGGAGGTGCAGGACTGGCCGCTCGGCATTCCAGGATTCCGTTGCGTTAGACACGATTCGACAGAGCGGGAGGGATTACAGATGGAGGGGTAACATAACTAGTCAGAGAAAATGTCACTGCATTGCCCAGACAGGAGAAACTGGATAGCTGGTCCAATGAGACTGCATGTGTGAAACTACGGAATAAGAAAGGGATGACCACGTTAGTGGGATTATATTATAGAGCACCCAATAATCAATAGGATTTAGAGGGATAATGTGCAGGGAGATCACAGAAACAAGAAACACAAGATTCTGATGGTAGACAATTAACTTTCCATTTATTGACTGACTCACTGGGTTAAAGGGCTGGATGGGATAGTGTAGGTCAAATGTGTCCAGGGAAGTTTCTGTAATCGATATATTCAGGTCACAACTGGAGAGAGCGCATTCTGGAATTCCTGTTGAGGGAACAAGTCAGGGCAAGCGACAGAGGAGTGTGCAGGAGAACACTTTGGATCTGGTGATCATAATAACATCAGTTTAACAATCATTATGGAAAAGGATGGGTCTGGTCTTTCGGTTAAGACTTTAAATTGGAGAAAAGCCAATTTTAATGGTACCAGAAAGGATCTGATGCAAGTGGATTGGGACTGGTTGATTTCTGGTACAGATGTGCTTGGTAAGTGTAGGGCCTCCAAAACTGATATTTTGAGAGTACCGAGTTCAAATGCATAAATGACCACAAGTGAAGAGTTTGAATGTTCCTGACAGAATAAAAGGCAAGGGTACCTTCATTTAGGGAACGTTGTTTTTTTAGAGATATCAAGCTCCTGAGCACATCACAAGTATAGGCTCGAAGGATCAAATGAGGTACTTGATGAGTACAGGAAATGCAAGAGTTACTACAGGAGGAAATCAAGAGGGCGAAAGTATGGCATGAGTTTGCTACAGCAGACAAGGGAAAAGAGAACCCCAAATCCTTCATGAAATATATTTAGAACAAAAATATTCCAACGGTCTAAATTGGTCCTCTTGAAGCTCAGAGTGGGCATTTATGCTTGAAGCTGAAGTAGATGGGGGAGATTTAAAATGGATTTTTTACAGTTATATTTACTCAGGAGACATATAGCATCTTTAGAGTGAGGCGAAACTGCAGTGAGATCATGGACTCTATACAGAGGAGGAGGTGGTTGCTGTCTTGAGGCAGATTAGGGAGGGTAAACCCCGGGGTTTTCCTTCCTACCTTGTCTGAGGCGAGTGCAGAGATTGCAGGTGCTCCAGCAAAGATATTTAAAATGTCAGATGTGGAAGTATTGGAGGGTAGATAATGTTGTTCTGCTGTTTGAAAAGGCGGTGAGGAAAAGCCAGGGAATTACAGGTTGGTGAGCCTGACACCAGTGATGGTAAAGTTATTGGTAGGTATTCTGAGGGACTGGATATGAGTATTTGGATGGACAAGGATTGATTAGGTACCAGGTACAAACACTGATATGTACCTGGTATATCCTGTATAACTAACCTTATGGTTTCTCGAGGATGTTACCAAGCGAGTAATGAAGGCAAGTGAGTGGATGTTGTCTACGTGGACTTCAGCAAGGCCTTTGACAAGGTACATCATAGGAGCCTGGTCAATAAGATTAAGTCGCTTGGCATTCATGACATGGTAGTGAGTTAGTTTAGATATCGGATTCGCGAGAGAAGCTAAGAGAGGTAGTAGAGATTTGTTTCTCTGACTGGAAGTCTATGACTAGTGGTGTGCTTTAGGGATCTGTACTGGGTCTGGTGTTGTCTGTCATATTATATATATATATATATAAACGCTCTGGATGACAATGTGGTAAACAGGGTCAGTAAATCTGTGGATGACATCAAGGTAGTAATGGTGAGAGCTTGCAGCGGGACCTGGAACAGCTGGAAAAAGGTGAAATGGAGATCGGCAGATAATATTCAATGAAGACAAGTGTGAGGTGTTACACTATTTGAGGACAAACCACGATAGCATTAAGACATTCACTGGTTGGGCATTGAGCGGTGTGGTAACAACAGGGTATCAGGGATTACAGATTAGATTATGAGAACACTCAGTCCTCTTTTATTGTCATTTAGAAATGCATACATGCATTAGGAAGTGATACAATGTTTCTCCAGAGTGGTATCACAGAAAGCAGGTCAGACCAAAGACTAACACTGACAGAACCACATTACTATAACATATAGTTATAGCAATGCAAAGCAATACCATAATTTGATGAAGAACAGACCATGGGCACAGTAAAAAATAGTCTCAAAGTCCTGAGTTGATCGACTCCCAAATCCCCGATAGCAGGCGGCAAAAGGGAGAAACTCCCTGCCATAAACCTCCAGGCACCATCAACTTGCCGATACCTTACAGATCCAAAATTGCTTAAAAGTGTTGTCAAAGGTAGATGTCCTGCTAAAACTTTTAGGATATTGGCCTTCATAAATTAAAGTATTGAATACAGAAGTTGGGATATTATGTCGAAATTGATGTTGCAGAGGCTAATTGGGAGAATGTGTGCATCTACGTCTTGGAAGTATATCAGTAAGATTGAACGAGCGGAGAAAAAATTACAAGGTGTTGTCAGGACTTGAGGGCCTGAGATATAGAGAAAGTTTGAATAGGTTAGGACTGCCGTAGAGTGTAGGACGACTAGGAGAGTTGTGATAGTGGTATAAAAGTTTGTAAGAGGTATAGAGAAGGTAGATGCAAACAGACATCTATTACTCAGTTTGGGTGAGACTGGAATTAGAGGTCATGGATTAAGGATGAAAGATGAAAGAAAATTTGAGGGAGAACTTCTTCATTCAGATGCTGGTGAGAATATGGAACGAGCTGCCATCGGAAGTGATGTATGTGCATTCAATTTGAACATTTAAAAACAATTTGGATAAGTACATGAATGAGAGTGGTATGGATGTTTCTAGATGGTGTGCAGATCAATGCAACTAAGTATGTAATAGGTCAGTGTGAAATTGATGGGCCGAAGAGCCTGTTGCTGTACTGTAGAGTTCGATGACTATGGCTAAGTCAAACTATGACAGGGTCACTGGGGTAATCTCTGGTGAACCGCAGCAGGTTCACAATTAACTGCCAGGCTCCATGAGAGGTCCAGTGTCAGTCTACAGCTGGGGCCTGACAGTGAGGAGCAGAGAACAACTGCAGGACTTGTGTGCGTGTTAGAGAGACCAAAGTCAAATGGTAGTAATGCAGAGAAGGAAGTTCGGATTGAAATTGTCAGCTGTTTCGTGTGGAACGTTAGGGTGAGCGATGATGTGTGGCTCTTCACTAAAATTCAGTCTGATGAGCAATAGATGAATGTGTCCCAGTAACAGGAGGACCATGAGAAAGGCATTTCTTGGTAATCCTGTGTTAGCTGCAGATGCTTGGCCTATTTTCAATTGTATGATCTTGCAGTTCCCAGTGTTAACGGTATATGCTGTGGTAATTACAGACTCCAAATGGAACAGTCACAAGGAATAGAAGGTAACTGAACCATGAGGCATGTTCGGATATTTGATCAAATGCAAGAGGGTCAGTAGTTGAAAAGAGAGACGACATTCAGTACTGCCTGTTCAATTGATGATGGGGTTGAATCTAGACTCGAGAAATGAGCTGAGAATTAAGTCACTATCAAGAGAGACTGGTGAATGCCCATTAAGGTCAAGCATTGGGAACATGATGTGATGTCAGACTGAGTGCTGTGAAGTTGTCCTATGTCTACTTGCAATATCTGTCAAGCGCCACGCCACTAAATTCACCCATCAATCATTGTCTGTATCCTAACCTGTCTAAATGTGAATGTATTCTGAAAAATGGACAGAGGCTTATACTGGTGAATAAACGTTCAGGGTTTCTGCAAACAAAAACACTTTTCTTGATGTTGACCACAAGCATTGCAGGATTTTCATAGCCCAGAGGTGCCGTTACACCGGTTCTGTTGATCTGTGATTGATTCAGTAGAATCTACAGTCAATCTATGTTCCTACCACTTACGTGATACTCTGTCCCGGTGAAGTGATCCTCGCCCATTAACATGAAGCCGACTCCCTCCACTCCCTCCTCAATCGCCTGCTCCAGTCGCTCCATGTAGAATCTCGTCAACCGGAACAGTTGGTGATCCTCACAATTTGACAGGAAGGCGGAGATTGCGGAGTTCAGATCTGTAGTCAGTCATAGAATATAAAATAGTAGAGTGTACCATGTGTATGCGGACACGATGCCAATTTAAACCAATCCCATCTTCAGGAACCTGGTCAATATCCCTCTGTTCCCGGCCTACTCATGAGTTCAAATGCCTCTCAGGTGCTCCTGAGTATCTGTTTCCAGTCCCTCCCTCGGCAGCTCATTCCAGACACTGATATCTCTCTGTGCTAAAACCTGCATCCTAAATCCCCTTTAAACTGTACCCTCTAACCTTAAACCTATTCACTCCCATGCTTGATGTTTGCACTGAGTCACAGACTATCGAACTGTGCTGTGCTTCTCATAAATTTATGAATTCTCTGAGATAAGGCCTCAGTCTCCGACGTTCCAAGGAAAGAAATCCAAGCTTGATTGACCTCTCCTGGCAGCCAATATTCTGTAATCTGGGTACAGTAACTGATTATATTCTGTAATCATGGTGAAACTCATCTGCACCCTCTCCAGAACTTCCAAACCATTCTCATGATGTGGCTACCAGATTTGTGCACAATACTGAAATTGTCTCTTAACCAACGTTCATCCAGTTACAGCACAACTTTAAAAAATACTGACTCACACATCAACCCATCATTAGCATGCTACCAATTGTGTTGCTATTTTCAGGGAGCTATGCACATCCATCACAAGACCAGTCCGTACATCAGACTTCCTAAATGACCCAGCATTCACTGCACAAATCGCTCACGCACTTGACCTCCCAAGGTGCAACTCCTCACATTTGCCCGAATTAACTCTACCTGGTGTCTCTCTGTTCATATTTCTAATTGGATGATGAACACTTTGACAACAGTCCCAAATTTACATTACTCTGCCGACTCTGTAACTTGATGGATCAGTCCACCTATGTGGTTTTACAAAGTATATATACGGATTCATGCGGGCACTACTGGTCACAGACCTTCACCCAGAAGAATACTCCTCCAGTCCTGACTCTACTTTATGTGACCAGGACAAATTTGAAATCAATGTACAAAGTCTCAGCTTAACATTCCTCAAACCAAAATGTCGATTGCTCATTTCCCTCTATAGATGCTGCCTGACCTGCTGTTCCTCCAGCATAGTGTGCATTGCCCTCTCTACTTACTCTCTTGTTTTACTTTAATCCTATTCACCAAGGACATTCATTGCCTCAGTAGCCCACTCAGATTCCCTGTTTAAAATGTCTCCTGTTCATTGTCTCCCGCACCCAGACCATTCTCCCACAATATAATGTTCCTTAACTCGGCCACAGAAAACAGACACCGGGAACTCCCCTCACCTCCATTGAGCAACAACCCGGAAATCCAGGGGAAATTCACCACTTGCCTTCCAAAAGAGAAAACAACATCTGTTTCTCTAACTGGCTGTTGGAGGTGTTTCCCACATCAGGATGTACCAAATACTGACAGAAATTCTGTCTGCTCCCTGGACATTGTCCGCTGTCTGAGTGTCACCCATACCCACCTTATTCAGTAGCTCCTTCCCCTTTCACTCAGGTGAAGATTTGCATGGTGAGTGGAGTGATTCGACCATTCCCATTGTTAGGTCCCTGCGCTGGACCTGGTGAATTGTTCCATTGCTCATGGTCGCTTTACCAGTAGGATCAATAATGGCAGTTTTGCTGTGCCCCTTTAGCGCCCAAGTTTATTCCTCTGAAATATTGATGATTTGACTACACGTGTACCATGATGACAGAGTTTTGATGAGAAGGAGCCCAGTGAACATACCTGTGTCCATTCTGACTCTGACTGACGTTGGTTGATAGTCGTCTGCTTGTGTGCTGTCTGGGTGGAAGAAAGCACCTCCTGCTGGCGATAATCTTAATTACACAAATAAAAAAATTGAGTCAGTTACTCTGCTCGTCATAATTTAAAAAACACTTTTGTAAGGTCGTTGCTCAGTCTCCTACATTCCAGGGAGTAAAGATATAGAGTGGCCATTCTCTCCCCAGAACTGAGGCATTCTGGTCTTGACAACACATTCGCAAGTCTTCTCTGCACTCTTTCAACTTTAACCAAGCCTTTTCAAACATATAGAGGGCAGAACTATACTTTGTACTGCAAACACAGTCTCACCAATGACTTACACAATGGCACCATAGTGGTTAACACAACTCTTTACAGTTCGAATGACCCGGCTGCAATTTCCACCGATGACTGTAAGAGTTTGCAGGTTCTCACTGTGATCACATGGGTTTCCTCCGGGTGCTCCGGTTTCACCCCACAGTCTGAAGACGTACTGCTGGGAAGGTTAATCATTCATTGTAAATTGTCCTTTGACAAGACTAGGATCAAATCGGGGGAATTAATGGGCAGCGCCGTTCACTGTATTTCAATTAAAAAAACATCATGTCCCAACTCCTGCTCTCAATACTCTGACTGTTGAAGTATGGTGTGGTAAACACCTCTTCACCACCGTGTTGCCGTATTGAGTGAACTATGGACTTAAACTCTTCGGTCCCTCTGTTCTATGACAATCTCAGAATGAAACTGAAGAACACCAGGAAAAGCAACGTACCAGAAGTTTGATGTTGATAGCATCCCTGAAGAATATGCCGTGGAGGTGAAGAACAGATTCGTGGATTAAAGCTGGTAGAGAAAAAGCCAAAAGAACCATGGATAGAAGTCAGGAGCATTATACAGGAGGTGCCAAAAAATATTGCAAACACAAAGAAAACCAGGAAAACAAACTGGCTTTCTGCGTAGGCTGAGCAGTGAAGAGAAGTGAAGAAGAGAAGGCCAATGGAGATCGGAACAAATACCTCCAACTGAACACAAAGTCCAAGAAGATAGCAAGGAAAGATACAGAAACTTGACTTAAAGGAGCGAAGCAAAGAAGCTGAAGAAGCCAAAAGAATTGGATAAAAACAAGAAATCTATTCAAGAAGATTAGAGAAATCAAAGGAACATTTCATGCAAAAATGAGTACAGGAAAAGATAAAAAAGGGAAGCACCATACAGAAGCAGAAGACATCAAAAAGAGGTGGCAGGAATGCACAGAAGAATTGTGCAGGAAATATCCCAACAGCAAAGACACCTGCAATGACTCCCTCGTTGATCTAGAGCCGGACACTCTGGAAAGTGAAGTTGGATGGGCGATAGTGAGGCTGCAGGATGTGACAGCAGTCCAGTTGAATCGTTTAAAACTTTAAAAGGTGATGCTGTAAAAGTGTTGCATGCAATTTGACAGCAGATCTGGTAAACCTAACAATGGCCTGTAGTCTGGGGAAAAAAAACAGTTTATATCCCAATTCCCAAGAAGGGAAATGTAAAGGAATTTTCAAACTACCGAACAGTTTCACTAATCTCACATGCTAGCAAGGTAATGCTAAAAATCATGCAAGCAAGACTCCAGCAATCTATGTAATGAGAACTGCCAGATGTACAAGCTGGTTTTAGAAGAGGCAGAGGCACCAGAGACAAAATTGCTAACTTACACTGGATAATAGAGAAATCGAGAGAATTCCAGAAAAGTATTTATCTGTGTTTTATTGACTACTCTAAAGCCTTCGACAGTGTGGACCATAATACACTGTGGCAAATCCTTAAAGAAATAGGGATACCTGGACATCTGATCTGCCTTATGAGAAACCTGTACGAAGATCAAGAAGCAACAGTTAGAACTGAACACGGAACAACAAACTGGTTCAACATTGGGAAAGGAGTATGACAAGGCTACATGATGTCACCCTACTTATTTAATCTATGAGCTGAACACATCATGAGGAATGCTGGTCTCGAGGACTGTAAGTGTTGGAATAAAAATTGCCGGATCAACAACCTCAGATATGCTGGTGACACTACTCTAATGGCTGAAAGTGAGGAGGATCTGAGGATGTTTCTAATGAAAGTGAAAGAAGGAAGTGGAAAAGTTCACTGGTTGTTCAATATCAAAAATACTGGCCAGCCCTATCAACTGAATGGTAATAAGTGGAAAGGAAGTGGAATCAGTAACAAATTTTGTCGGTTCCAAGTTTTCTATAGATGATAAAAGCAGCCACAAAATTAAATAGTTCTTACTTCTGGAATGGGAAGCAATGGAAATTTCGATAAAATACTGAAGATCGGAGATATAACATTGTCTCCGAAGTCCGTATAGTCAAGGATGGTATTTCCAGTTGTGATGTGTGGCTGTGAGAGCTGGACTATTAGTGAGGCGGAACACAAAAGAATCGACGCCTTTGAACTTGGATGCTGGAGGAAAGTGCTATGAGTTCATTTGACAGCAAGAAGATCCAACAAGTCAACACTTGAAGAAGTACAGCCCGACTGCTGATAAGGAGACTTGAAAAGCTCAAATACTTTGGCCACATGGAGTGAGGCAGTGGGAGGTGCGCGCGGTAGATGAGGAAACTACATAGAGTCAGGGACAGGGAACGGGGAGCACGTTCTGCTGTCCCGTACCATACTGGCCAGCTGACCGAATAAGTCAAAAGTTCGACACCCTAACGCAGCTGGGGCACACATTTAACGCACAAAGTTAAATGCAAATCATTAAATCAAGCAAACTGCTTGTGTTCAGTTCAACTATATAAATAAAATCATATCTCCCTTCACATACTAGTAAGCTTACGTTAATTAAATCGTCAGAGTTTTTCCAGTCAACACAACAAAACACATTACTGGACAGGCCACTCGAAACTGTTGCTGCAGATAATGAGATCAGAACTGATCTGATCTAAAATTTCATACTGTATTCCCCCATGTGCATCCCTGTAACACTTCGAACCCGTTCTTTATCAAAAATCTCGGCCTTCAACAGAATCAGTCTTTGCTTCAACTGGCCATTGAGGAGTGGAGTTCAAATTACCCACAATTGACGCAGGAACAAGAGATGCATTCGTCTGAAATAGGAAATTCTGGAAACGGAACAGATGTTTGTTGAACAGATCTCACACCCGTGCTTTGAAACTGGTGGCTATTGTTCTTAATCTTTACCTAACCTGTGGAAAATGTCAGTCGTGCAAACAGAAAACAGTAGGAACACAAAAAGCACCACAGCCAGAAGTGGCTTAAAAACCCAACAATCTCCTTATTCGCTGATCCAATGCACAGATAACTGGTTGTTTGGAAATAAAGATCCAAAATAAATATCAGAAGCTGAATTATTCTCACCTTAACTCCCCAAGAATATTCTGAGACTGTGGATACGGTGTATCGTTTTTTCATAAATAGCCCCACCTGCTGCCCCACACGGATCTTTCGTATCCATGGCAACACACACAACACTGCGGGAACTCAGCAGGTCAGGCAGCTCAACCGGTGGGTGTAAACAGTCGACGTTGCGGACCCAGCCCCTTCATCAGGACTGGAATGGAAAGGGGAAGCGGGCAGATGATTGACTGATTTGGAAGGTGCGGCTTGTTGTTCTGTGAGACTCGGTGCTCAGGGTCTGCGTGTAAGCAGCTGCCTGTCCGTGTACATTCCTCAGAACAGGGAGCGGCCGTTCCGCTGAAACCAGATCGAAACCGGTTCGACCAAACACTGTCATTCAAGCGTGAAGAAAGTTTAATATTGTATTTAACCCCTTCTGCACAAGTCAACCAACATTTGACTAAAGTAATTGTTCTCGTCTCAGTTATAAAGTGATGCTTCTTTATCCTGAGGCTGCACTCTCAGATCCCAGACTCTGTCTAATTAAGACATCCCACTTTCCCACTGTAAGCAGGCTTGTTGTTATTCAGTTGGTGTAAATCATCACTCCCGCCCACACCACCCCCCCTTCAACCACCATCCCTCTGAACTCCACTGAACACAGGCCCAGGGCCATCAAATGATCCTAATGCATAAAGCTTATCATTCCTCAGCAACAACTGTACTGAACACATTTCCAGGAAGAACAGGACAATTGGAACCAGGATAATTTTACTGGGAAAAGCTCTGGTTTCTTTACTGTTCTACTAAACTATCACAAAACAAGCGCTGATACACTGGTCCATTTCCAGTAGATTTAAAGTACTCCATGGTGAATGTAATAAAGAGAAACTGGAATTATAGAAACGCTCAGCAGATAAGGAACTGACATGGAGTGAGGAACAAAGTTAACAATTCAGTTTCCTAACCATTCGTCAGAATGGATTCAAATATCAAGCAACACACATCAAAGTTGCTGGTGAACGCAGCAGGCCAGGCAGCATCTATAGGAAGAGGCGCAGTCGACGTTTCAGGCCGAGACCCTTCGTCAGGACTAACTGAAGGAAGAGTGAGTAAGGGATTTGAAAGCTGGAGGGGGAGGGGGAGATGCAAAATGATAGGAGAAGACAGGAGGGGGAGGGATGGAGCCGAGAGCTGGACAGGTGATAGGCAGAAGGGGATACGAGAGGATCATGGGACAGGAGGTCCGGGAAGAAAGACGGGGGGGGGGGGAGGGGGTGACCCAGAGGATGGGCAAGAGGTATATTCAGAGGGACAGAGGGAGAAAAAGGAGAGTGAGAGAAAGAATGTGTGCATTAAAAAGAGTAACAGATGGGGCACGAGGGGGAGGTGGGGCCTAGCCGAAGTTAGAGAAGTCAATGTTCATGCCATCAGGTTGGAGGCTACCCAGACGGAATATAAGGTGTTGTTCCTCCAACCTGAGTGCGGCTTCATCTTTACAGTAGAGGAGGCCGTGGATAGACATGTCAGAATGGGAATGGGATGTGGAATTAAAATGTGTGGCCACTGAGAGATCCTGCTTTCTCTGGCGGACAGAGCGTAGATGTTCAGCAAAGCGGTCTCCCAGTCTGCGTCAGGTCTCACCAATATATAAAAGGCCACATCGGGAGCACCGGACGCAGTATATCACCCCAGTCGACTCACAGGTGAAGTGATGCCTTACCTGGAAGGACTGTTTGGGGCCCTGAATGGTGGTAAGGGAGGAAGTGTAAGGGCATGTGTAGCACTTGTTCCGCTTACACGGATAAGTGCCAGGAGGGAGATCAGTGGGGAGGGATGGGGGAGACGAATGGACAAGGGAGTTGTGTAGGGAGCGATCCCTGCAGAATGCAGAGAGAGGGGGGGAGGGAAAGATGTGCTTAGTGGTGGGATCCCGTTGGAGGTGGCGGAAGTTACGGAGAATAATATGTTGGACCCGGAGGCTGGTGGGGTGGTAGGTGAGGACCAGGGGAACCCTATTCCTAGTGGGGTGGCGGGAGGATGGAGTGAGAGCAGATGTACGTGAAATGGGGGAGATGCGTTTAAGAGCTGAGTTGATAGTGGAGGAAGGGAAGCCCCTTTCTTTAAAAAATGAAGACATCTCCCTCGTCCTAGAATGAAAAGCCTCATCCTGAGAGCAGATGCGGCGGAGACGGAGGAATTGCGAGAAGGGGATGGTGTTTTTGCAAGAGACAGGGTGAGAAGAGGAATAGTCCAGATAGCTGTGAGAGTCAGTAGGCTTATAGTAGACATCAGTGGATAAGCTGTCTCCAGAGACAGAGACAGAAAGATCTAGAAAGGGGAGGGAGGTGTCGGAAATGGACCAGGTAAACTTGAGGGCAGGGTGAAAGTTGGAGGCAAAGTTAATAAAGTCAACGAATTCTGCATGCGTGCAGGAAGCAGCGCCAATGCAGTCGTCGATGTAGCGAAGGAAAAGTGGGGGACAGATACCAGAATAGGCACGGAACATATATTGTTCCACAAACCCAACAAAAAGGCAGGCATAGCTAGGACCCATACGGGTGCCCATAGCTACACCTTTAGTTTGGAGGAAATGGGAGGAGCAAAAGGAGAAATTATTAAGAGTAAGGACTAATTCTGCTAGACGGAGCAGAGTGGTGGTAGAGGGGAACTGATTAGGTCTGGAATCCAAAAAGAAGCGTAGAGCTTTGAGACCTTCCTGATGGGGGATGGAAGTATATAGGGACTGGACATCCATGGTGAAAATAAAGCGGTGGGGGCCAGGGAACTTAAAATCATCGAAAAGTTTAAGAGCGTGAGAAGTGTCACGAACATAGGTCGGAAGGGATTGAACAAGGGGTGATAAAACAGTGTCGAGGTATGCAGAAACGAGTTCGGTGGGGCAGGAGCAAGCTGAGACAATAGGTCGGCCAGGACAGGCAGGTTTGTGGATCTTGGGTAGGAGGTAGAAACGGGAAGTGCGGGGTGTGGGAACTATAAGGTTGGTAGCAGTGGATGGGAGATCCCCTGAGCGGATAAAGTCGTTGATAGTGTGGGAGACAATGGCCTGGTGCTCCTTAGTGGGGTCACGATCGAGGGGTAAATAAGAGGAGGTATCCGCGAGTTGTCGCTGTGCCTCGGCAAGGTAGAGGTCAGTACGCCAGACTACAACAGCACCCCCCTTATCAGCGGGTTTAATAATAATGTTAGGATTAGTGCGGAGGGAGTGGAGAGCAGAGCGTTCCGAAGGAGTGAGGTTGGAATGGGGACAAGGTGCGGTGAAGTCGAGACGGTTGATGTCCCGTCGGCAGTTGGCAATAAAGAGATCCAGAGCAGGCAGAAGACCAGAGCGGGGTGTCCATGAAGAACAGGAGGGATGAAGATGGGAGAAGGGGTCATCGGTGGGGGTGGAAGAGTCCTTGCCGAAGAAGTAGGCTCGGAGACGGAGACGGCGGAAGAAAAGTTCCGCATCATGGCGAACACGGAACTCGCTGAGGTGTGGGCGAAGGGGGACAAACGTGAGGCCCTTACTGAAAACAGAGCGTTCTGCCTCCGACAGTTGAAGGTCGGAGGGGATGGTAAAGACCCGGCACGGATGAGAGCTGGGATCAGAGGGGGGAGGGGGGAGGCTGGGGGTGTCAATGGAGAGGGGAGGGTTGGGGTGAGAGGAAGATGGAGCCTCTGAGGGCCCAGGAGTTGACGGTGGGATCTGAGGAAGACGGGGCTGCGGAGTGGTGGTGGGGGAAGGGGAGACGGGAGTCACAACAGCAGCACATAAAGACCCGGCCTGGAGTTCAAGGCTGGAGTCGCAGTTGGTGGTTGCGCGATCGCTTTGAATGTCTCCATGGTCGTTGCTGGAGTCCGGGTTTTGAATATGTCCTGAGGTGTTGGAGCCGCCGAGATCAACGGCAGGTGCCGCAACCGAAAGTTCATGCCTGCTAGCGTCGGGGCCGGCAGGCTCTGGAGTCCGTAGATGTAAGATCTTGCGATCTTTGCCTAACATGACAAAGTCAAAGAAACGGCGATTGCAGGCGTGGATCCGACGGAAGATGAAATAGCGGGTAGGACCATTACAGACGGCGAAGAAAGTGTCCCGAAGGTGTGGAAAGGTCTGGGATAGGGACACCAAGTACCTCCTCATGGCGGAGAGCGTCGCCTTCAGAGCTTGACGGGAGAAGCGGCGAGAGGCAGAGTCAATGAAATGTGAGTACCTGGGATCCTCAGAAGGTCCAAATTGAGAGGCTTGGAAACGAATCCTAAAGCCAACTCATCTCCCTCCTGGCACTTATCCGTGTAAGCGGAACAACTGCTACACATGCCCTTACACTTCCTCCCTTACCACCATTCAGGGCCCCAAACAGTCCTTCCAGGTGAGGCATCACTTCACCTGTGAGTCGACTGGGGTGATATACTGCGTCCGGTGCTCCCGATGTGGCCTTTTATATATTGGTGAGACCCGACGCAGACTGGGAGACCGCTTTGCTGAACATCTACGCTCTGTCCGCCAGAGAAAGCAGGATCTCCCAGTGGCCACACATTTTAATTCCACATCCCATTCCCATTCTGACATGTCTATCCACGGCCTCCTCTACTGTAAAGATGAAGCCACACTCAGGTTGGAGGAACAACACCTTATATTCCGTATGGGTAGCCTCCAACCTGATGGCATGAACATTGACTTCTCTAACTTCCGCTAGGCCCCACCTCCCCCTCGTACCCCATCTGTTACTCTTTTTTATGCACACATTCTTTCTCTCACTCTCCTTTTTCTCCCTCTGTCCCTCTGAATATACCTCTTGCCCATCCTCTGGGTCACCCCCTCCCCCCCCCGTCTTTCTTCCCGGACCTCCTGTCCCATGATCCTCTCGTATCCCCTTCTGCCTATCACCTGTCCAGCTCTCGGCTCCATCCCTCCCCCTCCTGTCTTCTCCTATCATTTTGCATCTCCCCCTCCCCTTCCAGCTTTCAAATCCCTTACTCACTCTTCCTTCAGTTAGTCCTGACGAAGGGTCTCGGCCTGAAACGTCGACTGCGCCTCTTCCTATAGATGCTGCCTGGCCTGCTGCGTTCACCAGCAACTTTGATGTGTGTTGCTTGAATTTCCAGCATCTGCAGAATTCCTTTTGTTTGGATTCAAATATCATCCAGTTTTTAGTGCAAATTTTGGGTTGTTCTCCTTGAAGCAGTGGGGACTGAGGGGAAATCTGGTAGAGGTTTATAAGATTAAAAGAGGCAGAGACAGAGTAGACAGGGAGTATCTTTCTGCTGTTTAGAAATATCTAATACCAGAGGATATGCATTGAATGTGTGAGGGAGTAGATGCCTGTGATTTGCCGTGGTGTTCCTACCATTTCCGATTCACAATCTAGGGTGAAACTGGAACCTAATGACCCTCTGCCTTGGCCGGAGCTCAGGCTGGTTCCCCGGTCTGTCGATTGTGAGAGGATGCGGATACACTTCAGCTTGTCCCCAGCAGCTAAACTGAGCACATTTGTTCACTATCTTCTTGCTGTGTGGGATCTTGCCCAGCACAGTTTGCTGCGAAGTTTCCCGCAGTGTAGCAGGAACAAAATGTAACATTATAAAGTGGAAAATGCTGAGAGCTCAGTACATCAGACTACATCTCTGAAAGGACAAATGGTGGGAGACCCAGTTTCAGAACTGAGACTGTCCGAGATGCTGCCGATCTGCTGAGCGTTTCCAGTATTTTCTCCTCCTTACTTTAAATTTCCTGCAACTGTCGTTTTCTTTTTTTCTCGTCATTTTAATGCACAGATAGTAACTGATTGCAAAATGTCAGCAACACCTCAAACTGTGCAATTGCCACCCCACCCCAACTGGTTTGTTAGTTCTAAGTTCATTCTGACCCTGGTGTAATCCATCCCGTACAGTCAACGCTCACAGCATCCTTTCCTCCCACTGTCACTCTGTTACATTTGTTAGTTCTCAGTTCATTCTGACCCTGGTGTAATACATCCCATACAGTCAATGCTCACAGCATCCTTTCCTCCCACTGTCATTCTGTTACATTTGTTAGTCTCAGTTCATTCTGACTGGGTGTAATCCATCCCGTACAGTCAATGCTCACAGCATCCTTTCCTCCCACTGTCACTCTGTTACATTTGTTAGTCTCAGTTCATTCTGACCCTGGTGTAATACATTCCATACAGTCAATGCTCACAGCATCCTTTCCTCCCACTGTCACTCTGTTACATTTGTTCGTCTCAGTTCATTCTGACCCTGGTGTAATACATCCCATACAGTCAATGCTCACAGCATCCTTTCCTCCCACTGTCACTCTGTTACATTTGTTCGTCTCAGTTCATTCTGACCCTGGTGTAATCCATCCCGTACAGTCAATGGTCACAGCATCGTTTCCTCCCACTGTCACTCTGTTACATTTGTTAGTTCTCAGTTCATTCTGACCCTGGTGTAATCCATCCCGACAGTCAATGGTCACAGCATCCTTTCCTCCCACTGTCACTCTGTTACATTTGTTAGTTCTCAGTTCATTCTGACCCTGGTGTAATCCATCCCGTACAGTCAATGGTCACAGCATCCTTTCCTCCCACTGTCACTCTGTTACATTTGTTAGTTCTCAGTTCATTCTGATCCTGGTGTAATCCATCCCATACAGTCAATGCTCACAGCATCCTTTCCTCCCACTGTCACTCTGTTACATTTGTTAGTCTCAGTTCATTCTGACTGGGTGTAATACATCCCATACAGTCAATGCTCACAGCATCCTTTCCTCCCACTGTCACTCTGTTACATTTGTTAGTTCTCAGTTCATTCTGACCCTGGTGTAATACATCCCATACAGTCAATGCTCACAGCATCCTTTCCTCCCACTGTCATTCTGTTACATTTGTTAGTCTCAGTTCATTCTGACTGGGTGTAATACATCCCGTACAGTCAATGCTCACAGCATCCTTTCCTCCCACTGTCACTCTGTTACATTTGTTAGTCTCAGTTCATTCTGACCCTGGTGTAATACATCCCATACAGTCAATGCTCACAGCATCCTTTCCTCCCACTGTCACTCTGTTACATTTGTTAGTCTCAGTTCATTCTGACCCTGGTGTAATCCATCCCGTACAGTCAATGGTCACAGCATCGTTTCCTCCCACTGTCACTCTGTTACATTTGTTAGTTCTCAGTTCATTCTGACCCTGGTGAAATCCATCCCGTACAGTCAATGGTCACAGCATCGTTTCCTCCCACTGTCACTCTGTTACATTTGTTAGTTCTCAGTTCATTCTGACCCTGGTGTAATCCATCCCGTACAGTCAATGGTCACAGCATCCTTTCCTCCCACTGTCACTCTGTTATATTTGTTAGTTCTCAGTTCATTCTGACCCTGGTGTAATCCATCCCATACAGTCAATGCTCACAGCATCCTTTCCTCCCACTGTCACTCTGTTACATTTGTTAGTCTCAGTTCATTCTGACCCTGGTGTAATACATCCCGTACAGTCAATGCTCACAGCATCCTTTCCTCCCACACTGTCACTCTGTTACATTTGTTAGTCTCAGTTCATTCTGACCCTGGTGTAATACATCCCGTACAGTCAATGCTCACAGCATCCTTTCCTCCCACTGTCACTCTGTTACATTTGTTAGTCTCAGTTCATTCTGACCCTGGTGTACTACATCCCGTACAGTCAATGCTCACAGCATCCTTTCCTCCCACTGTCACTCTGTTACATTTGTTAGTCTCAGTTCATTCTGACCCTGGTGTAATACATCCCGTACAGTCAATGCTCACAGCATCCTTTCCTCCCACTGTCACTCTGTTACATTTGTTAGTTCTCAGTTCATTCTGACCCTGGTGTAATCCATCCCGTACAGTCAATGCTCACAGCATCCTTTCCTCCCACTGTCACTCTGTTACATTTGTTAGTTCTCAGTTCATTCTGACCCTGGTGTAATCCATCCCGACAGTCAATGGTCACAGCATCCTTTCCTCCCACTGTCACTCTGTTACATTTGTTAGTTCTCAGTTCATTCTGACCCTGGTGTAATCCATCCCGTACAGTCAATGGTCACAGCATCCTTTCATCCACTGTCACTCTGTTACATTTGTTAGTTCTCAGTTCATTCTGACCCTGGTGTAATCCATCCCATACAGTCAATGCTCACAGCATCCTTTCCTCCCACTGTCACTCTGTTACATTTGTTAGTCTCAGTTCATTCTGACCCTGGTGTAATACATCCCATACAGTCAATGCTCACAGCATCCTTTCCTCCCACTGTCACTCTGTTACATTTGTTAGTTCTCAGTTCATTCTGACCCTGGTGTAATACATCCCATACAGTCAATGCTCACAGCATCGTTTCCTCCCACTGTCACTCTTGTTACATTTGTTAGTTTCAGTTCATTCTGACCCTGGTGTAATACATCCCATACAGTCAATGCTCACAGCATCCTTTCCTCCCACTGTCATTCTGTTACATTTGTTAGTCTCAGTTCATTCTGACTGGGTGTAATCCATCCCGTACAGTCAATGCTCACAGCATCCTTTCCTCCCACTGTCACTCTGTTACATTTGTTAGTCTCAGTTCATTCTCACCCTGGTGTAATACATCCCATACAGTCAATGCTCACAGCATCCTTTCCTCCCACTGTCACTCTGTTACATTTGTTAGTCTCAGTTCATTCTGACCCTGGTGTAATCCATCCCGTACAGTCAATGGTCACAGCATCGTTTCCTCCCACTGTCACTCTGTTACATTTGTTAGTTCTCAGTTCATTCTGACCTTGGTGAAATCCATCCCGTACAGTCAATGGTCACAGCATCGTTTCCTCCCACTGTCACTCTGTTACATTTGTTAGTTCTCAGTTCATTCTGACCCTGGTGTAATCCATCCCGTACAGTCAATGGTCACAGCATCCTTTCCTCCCACTGTCACTCTGTTACATTTGTTAGTTCTCAGTTCATTCTGACCCTGGTGTAATCCATCCCATACAGTCAATGCTCACAGCATCTTTTCCTCCCACTATCACTCTGTTACGTTTGCTCCTGAGGCCACTGTCTCTACGCTGAGAGGCACGGACTACAGAGCAATAAAAATTTGCAACACTCCTTGCAGCTCTGAAGACAAGATTTTCACTGTGCCTCGGTACATGTAAAAAAAAAACAATTTTAATCATGAGGAAATATTAAACAGCCTGGGTTGCTCCTTTAAAAATTCTGGAGGGACCATGCACACTTCCGAGAAACCCAGATACATCGAAAAAAAGACTTCATTCTCGCATTAATAGGGTCATACATCGGGAAACATTGGCTGCATTTCGGCAAGTCATAGCCATGGAAAGAAGATGGAAATAGACTTCCCAGTCCCCTGAGAGAACGTGAGAGATCCGGATCTCACTGTCCTGTCTGAACGGGGAAATATTAAACTAATCATACAAGTGGATGAGTGTCCTGAATGTGCAAATACTCCGCTTAACCTTCTCTGTCTGCAAGAACACAACAGGCCGAACGGCCGCTTCCAGTCTGCTGGAAATATGTAAAACAATTATCGACCACAGGCATCGATCCAGGTGAAACTTGGATCCGAAACCGGACCGGGTAAAGTTCCCCAGGTACAAATCAATGGATGGGTTTAGTCCCGGCATCATCACTTCATCGCTGTCCTGGGACCAGAACCCAGGGGCTGAGCAGCTGCTCATCTCAAGCGGTTCGGTGCGAAGGTGCCACAACCCCGCCCGATCCGGGCAGTATGTGTCCAGGAAGCAGGACGAGGCCACCAGTTCGAGGAAGTTAACAGGGCTTACCGCCCGACATCAGGTCCCCCCCGCCCCGGGATCGGCCTCAGTACTCACCGATAGAAAATTGATCAATTTTCCCCGTAGTCAGTGATGCGCCCCGCGACTCCCCACTGATGATCCGCTTCAACACGGAACGGAACGAAAACCAAAGCCCAGCCGGGGACTGTGAGCATTCGCAAAGTAATGGTCATCAGAGCGGGGGCAGGGCTTCGGAAGAAAAACCCCGCAAATGCTGCAGATCTGCGTTGAAATGGGAGCCAGAAATTTGATCACGTGACAGGTTGTGGGGGGGGGGGGGACTCCCGCCTGAACCTGTGACTCTGCTCCTCGCCCCTCACACGCTGCCCGACCCTGTTGCCGTATTTTCTACATTGTTTCATATTTTCACCAACTACATCGCCGTTCTCATTGCTCTCCACCTCCGACCATCCCCTGCACAATTCCGTCTCAGATTTATCAATTCGATTCCCATCCCGTTCCGACACATAATTCAGACCCAAACAGGAATTGCGCAGGTTTCATTTAAATCATTTCGGTGTTTTTGCAACAGTAATTAATATTCACATTCGTCAGGGGCCTCATAAGACAGAAGTACTGAAACATCAAGTGAGAAACAGGAGGTGGCCATTCAGCCCCTCTAACCATTAACAAGATGGCGGCTGCTCTCCCATCTCAGCCACACGTTTTTGCCTGATCATCATTTCCTCGATCCCTCCGGTCTCCACACATCTGTTTTATGTGAAGACGATCACTGACCTTCATCGTCCTCCAGAAATCAGAATGGTGAGTCTCTAAAATAAATACTCTCTAACCTCTTTGATAATCCTCCATGGAATTAATTTCCATCTTCAGCAGCCCCGTGTTGCCCCAACCACTCACCTCCCACCCCCGTCACTATTTCCACCTTCCCACCTCCCCCTCACCTGGATCCACCTCTCACTCCCCAGCTCTTGCCCCATCCCCACCCCTCACCTCTTTTCTCTGACTATTTCCCGTCCACTCTCAGTCCAGAGGGAGGGTTTCGCCCCGAAATATTGACGGTCCATTTCCCTCCACAGATGCTGCCCGACCCACTGAGTTCCTCCGGCAGTTTGTTCTTTGGTCTGTATAAACCGTGTTAGTGAGGGGAGCGGGATTTTACACCATATTCCCGGTACAATCTCAACAAAACACAAATAATTGTCACTTTGCCCGGACCATTGGCCCCGCTTGCAGGTCAATAGTCTGCTGGTGTCTGTATAATCTGCGTTAGTTTAGGGAACTGGATTTTACTCTATATTCCGGTACAACCTCAACAAAGCCCAAATAATTGTTATGGTAATTACCACACAACCATGAGAAAGACTGCAAATGCTGAAATCCAAAGAAACACACACAAAATGCTGGAGGAACTCAGTACAGCAGGAAGTATCCATGGAAAAGAATAAACAGTCGACATTTTGGGCAAAGAGCCTTCTTCATTACTGGGGGGGGGGGAAGATATCTGAATAAAAAGGTAGGGGAGGGGAAAGAGGCGAGCTGGAATGTGATGGTGAAGTCAAGCATGGAGATGAAAGAATCACAGACTTGTCAGTAGGAGAAAGGGAAGGAGGGGATCCAGGGAGAAATAATAGGCTGCTGAGGAGAAATTAAAGTTCAGAGTGGGGAATAGAGAAGTTTGTGGGGTGGGGGATTTGTTTACTGGAAGGAGAATTCAATATTCATATAACCAGGTTGTAGGATGGAATGCAAAATGTTGCTCCTCCACCCTGAGGGTGGTCTCATCGTGGCACAAGAGGAGGCCATAATTTGAGAGGTCCGAATGGGAATCAGAATTAAAATGGCTGACCATTGTGAATTCCCCCTTGTGGCAGATTATATAGAGAGGTTTAACAAAACTGTCTCCCAACTTATGGCGGTCTCACCAATGTAAAGGAGGCCGCATCGGGAGCACGGGACACAAAAGATGACCCCAGCGGATTCGCAGGTGAAGTGTTGCCTCACCTGGAAGGACTGTTCCGGACTCTGAATGGAGGTGAGGGAGGAGGTGTACGGGTAGGTGTAGTACTTAGGCTACTTGCAGCGATAAGTGGGTGGAGGGAGATTAGTGAGGAGGAATGAATGAACACGGGAATTGTTGGGGGAGTGATCCCTGTTGAAAGAAGAGGGTGGGTGGGAGCAAGGAAGGTAAAGATATGATTAGTTGTAAGATCTCTTTGGTGATGGTGGAAGGTGCAGAGGCTGGAGGGGTGGTAATTAACGACAAGAGGAACTCTATCACTATTACAGTGGAGGGAAGATGGGGTGAGCACGAATGTAAGGAAAACGGAGGAGACATGAGTGAGGACAGCATCAACAACGGAGGGAGGACAGCCACACCCTGGGAACAACGGAGGGAGGACAGCCACAAGTTGGGAACAGATGCGTACGAAGCAAAGAAACTGAGAAGGGGAAGAGCATTTTACAGGTGATAAGTTGGGAAGAGGAATGGTCGAGATAACTATGGGAATCAGTAAATTTATAAAGGAAGTCCGTTGACAATCTGTCTCCAGAGATGGAGACAGAGAGAGATCAGGAAAGGGGACAGTAGTGTTAGAGATGGACCCAATAACTCTTGCAATAATATGATGTACCTTTGACCTTCCTCCCTACCCACTGCACCTCAGTCCCTCACCATTTAAAACACAGTCAGTGTTTCTGTTTCTCCTACAGAAGTGGGTGATCTCACATTTCCCACATCGGGCTCCAGCTGAGCTGTTGTTCCCACTCACTCCTTTTGCCTCCGTTACCCCGAAACCTCTGGACAACAGACACAGAACATCGAATATTACAATACAGGCCCTTCCGCCCACAATGTTGTGCTGAACCAATTAATTAAGTAATCAAAAGTCCAACTAAATTAATTATTTCTGCCTGCACAATGCCAACAATCCTTCCATTTCCCTCACATTCAAGTGACAATCTAAACACCTCTTACAAATCCCCAATATTGATGCCTCTACCACCACCGCAGGCAGCACATTCCAGTCGCACCACTCTGTGGGGGGGGGGGGGGAGAGGAACTTGTCTCTCTCATCCTCTTTGAAACCACCTCACCTTAAATGCAAGCTGTCTGGAATTAGATATTTCAACCATGAGAGAACGATACCGTCTATCTACACTACCTATGCTTCTCATAATCTCAGAAACCTCTACCTAGTCTCAGGCCAGCCTGCACCACACTAGAGAAACAATCCAAGTTTTAACCCAACCCAAGATCGAACTTTCCTAGGAAATGGACTTCTGTGGAACATTCAATTTAAATTCATTTTCCTGCAGCACAGAGTTTGTCCAACCTCTCATTACAGCTCATGCATTACAAACAATGTCCACACACAAGACCGGAAACTTCTGCTTTATTGCAGAAGGAAGAACATCCAGCCCCATCTGCAGAAGCACGAACCTGGGCCAAAGACAAAGCCCAGACACTGCCAGTTCCTTGATCCTGGAGCCCCATCCCAGGATTATAGTCCAGTCACCAACACTCTCAGGACTCTTTCCAGTCGGTAATATGCTGCAGTGTCTTGTCTATTCCCAGTTCTAAAATTAACACCCCTCCCCCATCCCAAAACAGAACTGGAACCTGATGATGCTTAACTGGGCAGGGAACCCGGGCTGTGGGTCACCAGAAACTGGGAATATATTTTAACTTGTCTCCAGCAGGTAAATTGAGCACATTTGTTCACTTATGTTATTACTGAGCAGGATCTGGAGCAGAGAAATTGGCCGCCACAACTCCCGTAGTGTAACAAGAACAAAATCTTTTAATATAAAATTGAAAATAAATCACTGGAAACTCACTGCAGGTTTTTCTTCTTTTTGATGTACAAATATTGACTGACTGCAAGATGTTTGCGACACCCTAAACAGATTTGTATAAATGCAATCCCTACATTCATTAGTTAGCTTCTTCATTCCAACAAAGGATTCACATTCCAGACAGTGAATTCTCAAGGCATCCGGGCATCCACCCCGGCTCCTGAGGCCACTGAGGGACAGTGACCAGAGAGAGACAAAAATGTTCAACACCCTGTAGCTCTGGTGGGCTGTTACCCTGGTGATGGAGGAAGTGGCTCAGGAAAACGAACTGAAATATGAAATAACAGACTCAACTTGACATGCTTTGAGTTTCATTATGACAAAGATGAACAGAGAAAACTCTAGCAGGATCTCCCAGTGGCCACACATTTTAATTCCACATCCCATTCCCATTCTGACATGTCTGTCCACGGCCTCCTCTACTGTGGAGATGAAGCCACACTCAGGTTGGAGGAACAACACCTTATGTTCCGTCTGGGTAGCCTCCAACCTGATGGCATGAACATCGACCTCTCTAACTTCTGCTAAGGCCCCACCTCCCCCTCGTACCCCATCTGTTACTCATTTTTATGCACACATTCTTTCACTCACTCTTTTTCTCCCCCTGTCCCTCTGAATATACCTCTTGCTCATCCTCTGGGTCACCCCCCCCCCCTTGTCTTTCTTCCTCCTGTCCCATGATCCTCTTGTATCCCCTTTTGCCTATCACCTGTCCAGCTCTCGGCTCTATCCATCCCCCTCCTGTCTTCTCCTATCATTTTGGATCTCCCCCTCCCCCTCCAACTTTCAAATCCCTTACTCACTTTTCCTTCAGTTAGTCCTGACGAAGGGTCTCGGACTGAAACGTCAACTGCACCTCTTCCTATAGATGCTGCTTGGCCTGCTGCGTTCACCAGCAACTTTGATGTATGTTGCTTGAATTTCCAGCATCTGCAGAATTCCTCTTGTTTCAGAGAAAACTCGGCCATTTTGTAATGGGGAAGTTAAAATTCCAGTGGTTATTTTAATCCTGTCTCGAGATGCGTCTGGTAAATCTGTTGGTATTTCCATCTCTACAGAACTTCCAGTAGTGCAGAAGCTGTTCCAAAATCAAAACACGTTGTCGGATGCAGGCTGTCTGTTCCAAATGTCCACTTTGAGATATTTACAAAAGACCTCATGATTTCAATGAGGTTCATGTTCACAGACTCACCACTGTACCATTGAGAACAGTCCTAGAGACATCAAATTCCCCTCATACTTAAAGCCTCTCATTCCAGAATCACTGTTGGGAACTTTGTAAACAAACACTGTAATGAGCACATTTCCATGGATAACAGACAATTTGCTGGCCGGATAATTTATTGAGAAAACCTGTGTTTTCCGTACTGTCCTAATAACTGTCTCAAGCTATCTCCTGATGATCTGATATATCTGTGCGTGGAGCCGAAAGAGATGGGAAAATCTTCAATGATAACTCTGTGCCTGAATTTACTTGGGAGTCAGATTTAGAAACGAGGAAAGTTAGTTAAGTCATAGATTGTATACGGATTACACATCAGGAGTTGCTGTCTTGACATGAATTAGGATGGATAAATCCCCAGAGCCTGACAAGGTGTCCCTCGGACCTTGCGGCAGGCTGGTGTAGAGACGGCAGGAGCCCTGGCAGACACGGAAGGTTTCAAAGGTAAAGTTAATGTCAGAGAAATATCTAGAATATACATCCGGAAATTATTTTACTTCTCAACCATGTTGCTGGTATTTAAGGAACTGAGTTACTGGGGTAGATTGAACTGGTTAGAAATTGATTCCCTGATGCACAGAATGATGACAGATGTTAGCAGGGGTTCCCAATCCTTTTTATGCCATGGACCCCTACCATTAACCATGGCATCCGTGGACCCCAGGTTGGGAATCCCTGCTAGAGGTATACAAAACTACGATGGTAGAAATAGGGTGAATGCATGTGGGCTTTTGGCCCTCAGGTTGGGTAAGGTCATGGGTTTAGGGGAAAAAGTGAAATATTTTTTAGATTATTGTCATTTAGAAATGCATGAATTAAGAAATGATACATTGTTCCTCCAGAATGATATCACAAAAAAAAGGACAAACCAAAGACTAACACTGACAAAACCGCATAATTATAACATATAGTTACAGCAGTGCAAACCATAATTTGATAAAGAGTAGATCATGGGCACAGTAAAATAAGAGTCTCAAGTCCCGATCAATTCCGATAGTCCCCGATAGCAGGCGGCAAAAAGGGAGAAACTCTTCCTGTCATAAACTTCCAGGCACCGACAACTGCCGATGCATTGGAAGCAGCTGACCACAGCCGGCTCTGAGTCTGTCCGAAAACTTCGAGCCTCCGACCAGCCCCTCCGATACAGCCTCCCGATCGCCTTCGACCTCGTTCTGGCCGCCGAAACAAGCAAAGCCGAGGACTCAGGGCATCTCCTCCGGAGATTCCGGACCACACAGTAGCAGCGGCAGGGAAGCTGGCATTTCAGAAGTTTCTCCAGATGTTCCTCCGTACTCTCACGTCCGTCTCCATCAAAGCAGAATTGTGCACGGTACCCTACTTATCAAATACAGATATCATTCACCGGGGAGGCCGCGCACGCTGCGTTGCTCCGCCATCTTCTCCTCCCTCCTCAAATATTTAAAGCTAATCTGAGGAGCAACTACTTCACTCAGAGGGTGGTGCGAATGTGGATGCGGGTTCAATTGCAGCGTTTAAGAGAAGTTTGTATGGGCACATGGACGAGGGATGTATTGACATCTATAGCCTGGGTGCACGGAGATGGTGTCAGGCAGAAAATGGCACCGACTAGATGGGCTCAAAGCCCTGTTTCTGTGCTGTAAGAGAATGCATTACATTGTGCGTCCTACACAAGTCCATTTCCCAGGAGAGTTAAATTATTCCAAAGAAATGTTCTGAAATAAAACACACTGCAAATAGAAGAAGCACTCAACAGATAAAGAATATCTGTCGAGAGGAACAAAGTTAATGCTTCACCTCCTACACCCTATGTCGGACATTCCAAGTCGCTAGCATATTGAGTGTTTCTTTAATTTCCAGCTGCTCACAGACAGACGGCAGAGAGTGGGAATTTCCAAACACGGTGACAATACTGAACCCGAGGTAGATAACTAACGATGCAAACACTGAGCAGCTCATTTCATGTACTCACTACCTCTGTGTATTGAGATTACCTGGCAGGTCTATTCGATCTCTCTGCTCTTTTCTATCGGTGGCCATTCAGCCCCTCTAACCATCAACAAGATAGAAACATAGAAACATAGAAAATAGGTGCAGGAGTAGGCCATTCGGCCCTTCGAGCCTGCACCGCCATTTATTATGATCATGGCTGATCATCCAACTCAGAACCCAGCCTTCCCTCCATACCCCCTGACCCCTGTAGCCACAAGGGCCATATCTAACTCCCTCTTAAATATAGCTAATGAACTGGCCTCAACAGTTTCCTGTGGCAGAGAATTCCACAGATTCACCACTCTCTGTGTGAAGAAGTTTTTCCTAACCTCGGTCCTAAAAGGCTTCCCCTCTATCCTCAAACTGTGACCCCTCGTTCTAGACCTCCCCAACATCGGGAACAATCTTCCCGCATCTAGCCTGTCCAATCCCTTTAGGATCTTATACGTTTCAATCAGATCCCCCCTCAATCTTCTAAATTCCAACGAGTACAAGCCCAGTTCATCCAGTCTTTCTTCATATGAAAGTCCTGCCATCCCAGGAATCAATCTGGTGAACCTTCTTTGTACTCCCTCTATGGCAAAGATGTCTTTCCTCAGATTAGGGGACCAAAACTGCACACAATACTCCAGGTGTGGTCTCACCAAGGCCTTGTACAACTGCAGTAGTACGTCCCTGCTCCTGTACTCGAATCCTCTCGCTATAAATGCCAGCATACCGTTCGCCTTTTTCACCGCCTGCTGTACCTGCATGCCCACTTTCAATGACTGGTGTATAATGACACCCAGGTCTCGTTGCACCTCCCCTTTTCCTAATCGGCCACCATTCAGATAATAATCTGTTTTCCTATTTTTGCCACCAAAGTGGATAACTTCACATTTATCCACATTAAATTGCATCTGCCATGAGTTTGCCCACTCACCCAACCTATCCAAGTCACCCTGCATCCTCTTAGCATCCTCCTCACTGCTAACACTGCCACCCAGCTTCGTGTCATCCGCAAACTTGGAGATGCTGCATTTAATTCCCTCATCCAAGTCATTAATATATATTGTAAACAACTGGGGTCCCAGCACTGAGCCTTGCGGTACCCCACTAGTCACCGCCTGCCATTCTGAAAAGGTCCCGTTTATTCCCACTCTTTGCTTCCTGTCTGCTAACCAATTCTCCACCCACACCAAAACCTTACCCCCAATACCGTGTGCTTTAAGTTTGCACACTAATCTCCTGTGTGGGACCTTGTCAAAAGCCTTTCGAAAATCCAAATATACCACATCCACTGGTTCTCCCCTATCCACTCTACTAGTTACATCCTCAAAAAATTCTATGAGATTCGTCAGACATGATTTTCCTTTCACAAATCCGTGCTGACTTTGTCCAATCATTTCACCGCTTTCCAAATGTGCTGTTATCACATCCTTGATAACTGACTCCAGCAGTTTCCCCACCACCGACGTTAGGCTAACCGGCCTATAATTCCCCGGTTTCTCTCTCCCTCCTTTTTTAAAAAGTGGGGTTACATTAGCCACCCTCCAATCCTCAGGAACTAGTCCAGAATCTAACGAGTTTTGAAAAATTATCACTA
This sequence comes from Mobula hypostoma, assembly GCF_963921235.1. Lineage (NCBI taxonomy): Eukaryota > Metazoa > Chordata > Chondrichthyes > Myliobatiformes > Myliobatidae > Mobula > Mobula hypostoma. The sequence continues at coordinate 158,183 of NW_026948185.1, read as the reverse complement.
ATGCATCCACTATTTCTTGGGCCACTTCCTTAAGCACTCTGGGATGCAGACCATCTGGCCCTGGGGATTTATCTGCCTTCAATCCCTTCAATTTACCCAACACCACTTCCCTACTAACATGTATTTCGCTCAGTTCCTCCATCTCACTGGACCCTCTGTCCCTTACTATTTCTGGAAGATTATTTATGTCCTCCTTAGTGAAGACAGAACCAAAGTAATTATTCAATTGGTCTGCCATGTCCTTGCTCCCCATAATCAATTCACCTGTTTCTGTTTGCAGGGGACCTACATTTGTCTTTATCAGTCTTTTCCTTTTTACATATCTATAAAAGCTTTTACAGTCCGTTTTTATGTTCTCTGCCAGTTTTCTCTCATAATCTTTTTTCCCCTTCCTAATTAAGCCCTTTGTCCTCCTCTGCTGAACTCTGAATTTCTCCCAGTCCTCAGGTGAGCCACTTTCTCTGGCTAATTTGTATGCTACTTCTTTGGAATTGATACTATCCCTAATTTCTCTTGTCAGCCACGGGTGCACTACCTTCCTTGATTTATTCTTTTGCCAAACTGGGATGAACAATTGTTGTAGTTCATCCATGCAACCTTTAAATGCCTGCCATTGCATATCCACCGTCAATCCTTGAAGTGTCATTTGCCAGTCTATCTTAGCTAATTCACGTCTCATACCTTCAAAGTTACCCCTCTTTAAGTTCAGAACCTTTGTTTCTGAATTAACTACGTCACTCTCCATGTTAATGAAGAATTCCACCATATTATGGTCACTCTTACCCAAGGGGCCTCTCACGACAAGATCGCTAATTAACCCTTCCTCATTGCTCAAAACCCAGTCCAGAATAGCCTGCTCTCTAGTCGGTTCCTCGACATGTTGGTTCAAAAAACCATCCCGCATACATTCCAAGAAATCCTCTTCCTCAGCACCTTTACCAATTTGGTTCACCCAGTCTACATGTAGATTGAAGTCACCCATTATAACTGCTGTTCCTTTATTGCACACATTTCTAATTTCCTGTTTAATACCATCTCCGACCTCACTGCTACTGTTAGGTGGCCTGTACACAACTCCCACCAGCGTCTTCTGCCCCTTAGTGTTACGCAGCTCTACCCATATCGATTCCACATCTTCCCGGCTTATGTCCTTCCTTTCTATTGCGTTAATCTCTTTTTTAACCAGCAATGCCACCCCACCTCCCCTTCCTTCATGTCTATCCCTCCTGAATATTGAATATCCCTGAACGTTGAGCTCCCATCCCTGGTCACCCTGGAGCCATGTCTCTGTGATCCCAACTATATCATAATCATTAATAACAATCTGCACTTTCAATTCATCCACCTTATTACGAATGCTCCTTGCATTGACACATAAAGCCTTCAGGCGCTCTTTTACAACTCTCTTAGCCCTTTTTAATGCTTTCCCTGGATTTGTCGGCCTGCCACTTTTACTTTTCCCCTTTGTACTTTTTGCTTCTACGCTCACTTTACACCCCTCTGTCTCTCTGCACTGGTTCCCATCCCTCTGTTGTGAACTAACCTCCTCACACCTAGCCGCTTTAATTTGATTCCCACCCCCCAACCATTCTAGTTGGCGGCTGCTATCCTATCTCAGCCACATGTTTCTGCCCGATCCTCATTTCCTCGATCCCTTCAATCTCCACACATCTGCCGGCCTCTGTTTTATGTGAGGACGATCACTGAGTCTTCACCGGCCTCTGTGGTGGGGATTTACAGACATTCACCACCCTCGGAGTGGAGACATTTCCCCTCATCTCAGTCCCGGACAATCCACCCCCTTTTTCAGAGACTGGGATCCCTGGTTCAACCGGTAATGATGTTGTGCATTTCGATGTGTTCACCTCTCAGTCCTCAATTCTCTAAATGAAAGGGTTATCACATTTGATCTTTCTTCATATGATGACTCCAGGGATCAGTCTGGTGAATCTTCAGCGCACTCTCTAACATCTTTGTTAATCCTCTATGGTATTAATTTCCAACGACTGCAGCCCCGTGTTTCCCCCCACCCACTCTTATCCCACCCCCTCTTATCCCACCCCTGACACTACCTCCACTTTCCCACCTCCCCCCTCACCTGGATCCACTTCTCAGTCCCCAGCTCTTGCCACATCCCCACCCCTCACCTCTCTTCTCAATTTCCCATCTACTCTCAGTCTTAAATACCCCCGACCTGGCTCCACAGCTGCTTCCGCTAATTTCACAAGTTCACTACACTCTGGCTAAAGAAATTTCTCTGCATCTGTTTTAAATAGACGCCCCTCTACCCAGAGGCTGATTCCCCATTTTAATTGTGTGGAAATTGACCGCCTGGGTGGCTGATTGGGATCTTCCACCGGGAGAGTTATGTGAAATGTATCATTGAGGAGCCCAGATAGTTGGAAAATAAATGAGTAAATGGCCGACAGTTCGGGGAAGTTAACGAGACTCACTGCCCGACATTAGACCTCCCGATTCAACACTGGTCTCAGTACTTACTGATGGGAAACTGATCTCTCCCCTGGAGGACCCTCTCCCTCTCCGGATTCCGCAGACGATCCGCTTCAACAACGAGCGGAAAAAAACACCGACCATCCGGGGGCTGTGAGCATGCACATGTGCAGAGTGATTATTGCGCGATTACAGCAGAGGGTCTCCCCAGGGAGCAAATTCCAGTGACCCACCAGTCTCCGTGGGAAAAAGAAACACCCGTCACATCTCTTTTAACCTACACCCCCCACCCCCATCAACTCAAATGCATAGCCTCTTATCTTAGACATTTCAACCCTGGGAAAAAGATATTGTCTATCTACTCTATCGATGTCTCTCCTAAACTTATAAACGTCTGTCGAGTCTCACCCCAGCCTGCGTGGGTCCAGAGAAAACAACACAAGTTTGTCCAACCTCTTGTTACAGCTCATGCCATCTAATCCAGGCAATATCCTGGTTAACCTCTTCTGCACCCTCTCCAAAGCCCCGACATGCTCCCTAGAATGGGCCAACCAGAAGTGTATGAAACACTCCAGATGTGGTCTAACTAGAGTTTTATAAAGCTGCGACACAACTTCCCGACGTTTGAACTCAATGCTTCAACTAATATGGCTTCAACCACGCCATTTCCCTTCTTAACCACCCGATCAACCTGGGCAGTGTCTTTCAGGGAGATATGAACCTGGAGTCAAAGATCCCTCTGATCATCAACACTGTTCAGGGTCTTGCATTTCACAGTGTACTGTCTCAAACATTCGACCTATCGAGTTGCCAAGGTGATCATCACTAATCAAATCTCACTGAGATTTCTCGGGTTCTGTTGAATTTATAACCAAGTGCACAAGTACGGGAAGGTACAGGGACAGAGAAACACTGACTTGTAGCAGCATCACAGGCAAGTACATTCAGATAACACACAGAACACAAATTATACGATTCTCTGTCAGTAACAATATAGAAATATGTTTTACGTCATCCTGCTAACAGAACCAGAACAACAGGGGCTGAGCGGCCGCTCATTTCAGACGGTTCGGTGTGAAGGTCTCACGACCCGGACCGACCCCAGCAGATTCTGTCAAGGAAGCGGGGCAAGGCCGCCATTTCGGGGAAGTTCATCCCCTCCCCCTTCAGGTTTCACCGATCACCTTGTGTTTCTCTCTCCATTCCCCACCCCCACCTTTTATTCTCCAGTCCTGCCGAAGGGTTTTGGCCCTTAACGTTCCAATTCACTCTCATTAGGGAATGATCAAAGTCGCTTTAACCCTTTTTCCAGCAGGGAAACCGATAACATCTATACCCTGATATAGGAGACACCACTTACATCTGATGCTATAACCGGATGGCGTTTGGTGCGGTCCCGACTTCCCGGATGAGCGACAATGGATTTTCACAATCAGTGTGCTTAACCTGCACAGACAGTTGTCTGAGATTAGGCATAAATTGACATTTTCGGGCATTAATGGGCGCTAAATAACTCGTAAATCACCTGACAACAGATGACGGGCGCGCAAGGTTTCTCAAATGGTCTCAGCGTGATCCCGGGAGCGCGCGGGTAACGAGCTCCGCGAGAGCGCGCGTGTCGGGCAGTGGGCGGGGCGGTGCGTGAGAGCCCCAGGGAGTCTGCACTGGGATTAACAGGGAACGGGGAGCGAGTCTCTTGGTCCGATACCGTGATGTTCAGCACTCCGAGTTAGTCATAAATCCGACCCCCTAACGCAGCTGGGGCAAGTAAATAACGCACAAAGCTGGACGTAAGTATTTGTTTGTTTTCAGTTCAAATACATAAATAAAATCCTGTCTCCCTCCAATGCAGTCATTATACCAGCTTACATTAATTAAATTGTCAGAGCTTTTCTGGTCAACGGACCAACACGCATAACCGGCCCACACGGCCCCTTGAAACTGCTGCTGCAGATACCGAGGTCATTGCTGAACTGATCCAAAAGTTCATTATGCATTCCCCATGTCCACCCCTGTAATACTTCAACCCGCTGTTTATCAATAATCTCGGCTTCCAACAGAATCAAAGACTTCTCTTCTACTGGCAATAAACAAGAAGAGTTCAAATTGCTCACAATCGACACAGGAACAATAAATGTATTCGTCTGAAATAAGAAATCTGAAAACGGAATGTGTGTTTGCTGTACAGCTCTCGCACCGTTGCTTTGAAACAGGAGGCCATTGTTTTACAACTGATCTTAATCTTTACCTAACCTGTGGAAAATGTAAATCATGCAACCAGGCAACAGTTGGAACACAAAAGGCACCACAGCCAGAAGTGGCTTAAAAAAAAACAAAAATGTCCTTGATCGCTGATCCAATGCATAGACAACTGGTTGTTTGGAAATAAAGATCAGAAATAAGTATTAGAAGCTGAATTATTCTCACCGTAATTCCCGAAGAATACTCTGATAGTGTGGATACTGTGTATCGTTTCTTACAAATAGCCCCGCCCACCGCCCCACACGGATCTCTCGTAACCATGGTAACACACACAACACTGCAGGAACTCAGCAGGTCAGGCAGCTCTATGGATGGGTGTAAACAGTCGACGTTACGGACCGAGTCCCTTCATCAGGACTGGAATGGAAAGGGGAAGCGGGCAGATGATTGACTGATTTGGAAGGTGCGGCTTGTTGTTCTGTGAGACTCGGTGCTCAGGGTCTGCGTGTAAGCAGCTGCCAGTCCGTGTACATTCCTCAGAACAGGGAGCGGCCGCTCCGCTGAAATCAGATCCAAACCGGTTCGACAAAACACTGTTGTTCAAGCGTGAAGAAAGTTTAATCTTTCCTGCTACAGGGAAGAGCGATAGAGCCAGTGACATGATGTAAAGTACATTAGCTGGGGTCTCGAAGGTCGACTGCCCCGTGGGATGTTTCATATGTCACTACCGGGGTGAAAGATGCCTTCTGCTCGCACTTAGTAACCACCCCGGAGAGTATTTCTGGTTGATGGCAAAGTCCTCGTTTCTCTTTATCCATTTGGACAGTAATTGACTCGTTAACACGAACATGTCAGGACTCCCTTCTCCCACTAAATTCACTCCCGATACCGACCAAAGCCGAGCCTCGCTGTAAACGCTGAATAATTGCACAGAATCATAGACAACACTTACCTCTGACGTTGTAACCGGACGGCGTTCAGTGTGGTCCCGGGAAATCACAGTCTGACTACCCGGGTGACCGACAATGTTCCTGAACCGGTGTGCTCACCCTGTACGGAGAGTTGAGTCTGAGCTGCCGCTCCCGAGGCCACTCGGCTGTGATGTGTCCGTCGCTCATTACAGATGGACAGGGCCGGTGAGCCGGGGTAGAGCGGGACTGCCGCAGTCCGGGTCACACTGACTCTCACCGGCTCAGGACGGGTCTGACAGCGGGAGGAGGCGGGAGTGGGATCAATGTAGCAACCCTAAAGAGGAAAACAAACCGGCTGCGTTAACCTTTCTGTCCGGATTTCCGTGTAGATCTCTCCTTTTTCTTTCATCGCAACCAGTGGGGCGCAGTTTCTCTGTTTAACTCAGACAGTCCCGGGCTGCGAATTTCATCCAGTCCGGGTTCTGGGAGGGTCTGATCTCCGCCCCGTGTGTAAACAGGACTGTCTGGCGTAGGTATACTTTCAGCTCAAACATCCCTCACTTGTTCAGGTACAGGGAACCGCATTTCTGCTGAAATTAAACCAAACACGTTCGACTATATTTTTCCACCAAATGGAAAGAAAACTGGGAGAGATTATTGCATTTCCAACCGGACAACTATTGCCCCAAGAAACCTCCTCGCCCACGGTTAACAGCGGGTTTAATTTCACAAGCAGAGGTCGTTGATCCACACCCCGCCGGAAATACTTGTTCAATTTATTTCTCTTAAAAGTAATTTATTCCAAATGATCCTAAGTTTTACCGATGGAGGGAGTGACGCACTCACTGAAAATCATCACACACGTTGGAATGGCCGACAGGGAGGGAATGACGAACTGATTGAAATGAGCACAGGGGGAGGGGGGAGTTGTGTGCTGATTGAAAATGGGAGCCTCACTCCCCTCTCTCCCCTGACCTAACCCTCACTATCACCATCGCTCTACCCCATCTATACCCACCATGATTTTGTAGACGTCCATCAAATCTCCCCCAAATCTTCTGCGTTCCAAGGAACAAAGTCATAACCTATTCAATCTTCCCTTATAGCTCAGGTCCACCAATCACAGCAACATCCTTGTAATCTGTCAACCTTATTTACATCTTTTCTGTGGGTAGGTGACGTAAACTGCACTCAATACTCCAAATTAGGCCTCATAACCGTCTTAAATCATGCAATCTCGTGTACTGAATACTTTAATTTATGAAGGCCAATGTGCCAAAGATTTCTTCACTACCTTATTTAGTTGTGCCGCCACTTTCAATGAATTGTGGACCTGTATTCCCGGACGCCTTTGTTCTACCGCACTCCTCAGTGCCCTACTGCTCACTGTGTAAGACCTATTCTGTTTGATCCTACCGAAGTGCAACAGCTCGCAGGCCTGCATTAAATTCCATCTTACATTTCCCACCTGATACAGATCCCGCTGCAAGCCCTGATAGTCTTCAATCGCTGTCAAATACACCCCAAACCTTGGTGTCATCCGCAAATTTGCTGATCCGGTTAATCTAATTATCGTCGAGATCATTGATATCGATGACAAACAACGGATATCAGCACTGATCCCTGCGGAATTCCACCAGTCACAGGTCTCCAGTCAGAGAGGCAAACATCTGCTACCACTATTTGCCTTTCTCCTCCATGCTAATGTCTACTCCCATTTACTACCTCACCTTAAACACTAAGAGAATGAAATTTATTGGTCAACACCCTATGCAAGACCTTGTCAAATGCCTTGCTAAAGTCCATTTAGAAAATATCCAGTGCCTTGCCTTCATCAACTCCCCTGGTAACATTCCTTGTAACTTCTTCGAAAAACTCAGTAAGATTGTCTAGAACACACAAAGTCATGTTGGATATCCCTAATCAGTCCTGTTTATTTAAATACTCCTATATCCCGTCCTTCCAATGTCTTCACACAACTGATATCAGGCGCACTGGCCTATCATTTCCTGGTTTAATCTTGGAGCCTTTTTTAAACAACAGATCAAAGTTAGCTATCGTCCAATCCTCTGGTAGCTTTCCTGTCTTTGAGAATAATATAAACATATCAGCTACGTCCCTGTAATTTCTGCATTCACCTCCATCGGTGTCCGATGGCTGAACTTCTCAGTCGCTGGGGATATATACACTCAAATTTGCCCAATACACTTACTCATCCATAATCTGTATAACATCCATGGCCTCACTTTTATAGATTCTCTTCCTGAGTGAACACAGAAGCAAAACTCTGCTTAAGAACTCCTCTATCTTTTTTTGGCTCCATGCAGACATTACCATTCTAATAATCCAGACAATCAATTGTGCACCCTGCAATCTTTTGCTTTTAAAATATCTGTATAATCCCTCACCTTGTCTGCTGGGACAACCTTATGCCAACCTATAGCCTTCCTGGTTTCTTTCCTCAATGTTATCTTGCATTTCCTTGACTCCGTAAGTACCTCATTTTTTCCCCTACCTGCCTACACCTGTTATGCACCTATTTTTTTTTTCTATACCAGGGCCTCAATATCTCTTGAAAAACTGGTATATTTACCTTTTATTTGGACGGGCACATAAATACCTCGAAGTCTACAAATTGTATCTTTCAAGGTCTCCCAGTTACCAAGTACTAATTTGCCAGAATATAGCCAATTCACACTAGTCAGAATCTTTCTGATAACATCAAAATTGTTCTTTCTCCAATTTAGAATCTCAACCCCTGGAGCAGAGCTATCGTTGTCCACACTTCCTTTGAATCTGATGACATTGTGATCACCGATGCAAAGTGTTTCCTTACACCAACCTCTGTTATGTGTGTTCTGTCTCAGTCCCTAATGGGAGATCAAGTATCACACTTGAGTCTTTGGGCCTTCAATGTACTGATTAACAAAACTTTCCTGAAGACATTTGTCAAATACATGAGTACATCTACTCAATATACAGTATGAGTTCCAGTCCATATGTGGAAGGTTAAAATCAAATTATAACAAATTATGTTTCTTGCAACTTTCTGTAATGTTTACTAATTTGTTCCTCCAAATCCCACAGTCTCTTGGGTGGTCAATAAGACAGACCCATTAACATGTTTAAACGATTTTAATTTCTCCGATCTACCCATAAGACCTCACTGGATGAGTTCTCCCATCTGTCCTTACTGCACACTGCTGTGACATTTTCCCTGAGTAGTGAAGCCACCCCTACCCCTTTAATCCCTCATGCTCTGTCGAGTCTAAAACAACATAACCCCAGAAAATCAAGCTGCCAGTTCTCTGCAAGCCAGTGTCAATAATGGCAACAATATCATAATTCCATGTGTTGATCCATAATCTAAGCTCATCTGTCTTTGCTTCAATACTGTTGCATTGAAATATACACAGCTCAGAACATGAGTCACAACATGGTTAACCTTCGATTCCTGACTCCGTCTGAGGTCTTAACAACATGTTTGAGAAACTTGGTTAGGTACATGGATAGGAGGGAATGTCGGGCAGGTTAATGGGTCTGGACGGATTAACAGTTCGACAGGGAGACCAGGAACTGTGCACAGTAAAGCTCCCGGTGTGGGAAAGGGAGAATAGGAATCATTCGCAGTAAAGCAGCCAGTGTGGGATATGGAGACCAGGAATGGTGTGCGATAATATCCAAAGATCGAGAATTGTTTGTGGAAAAATCCCGTGTGGGATTGGAGACCGGGAAACGTGTGTGGTATAAACTCCTGCCGTGGAATACCAAGACCGGGAGCCACAATCTCAGGGTGATTTGTTCAGTGACTTTTGATCAGCTATGATGAACACCCTTGCCGTTGTGGATGAATAAATATTTAATCCAATAATTCTGGCCTCCCTCACTCGTCTTTGCCTCCTCACCACCGCTCTTCACCCTGCTCTCTTCTCCATGCCTCTGCCTCACCCCTCCCAACTCACCCCACTCTGCTCACCACCCATCAACCTCGCTGTCCTTTCTCATTATCCCCTGGTGCTCACCCTCATACCCCTCCGCACCCCACACCTTCACTCCTTCTGCCCCAATCCCGTCTCCCTCACTGCTCAGTCAGTGATGTCATTCTCACTCGCCCGTCTTTCCTCGCCGCCCAACTCGGTCACACATCCTCCTCAATGTACAGCCAACCGCCCCTCCCTCCTCACTCATGCCTCCCTCCATGCCAACCTAGTCACACCCCTCCTTACTCACTGCCCCTCTCACTCACCCATTCCTCCTCAACGCCTCCTGCACACCCCTCCTTCGACATCCCATTCTCTCGCCCTTCCTTGAAATATTTATTCCACCTTCCCCTCCTACTCTCCCTAACCCCATCTCCTACTCCTGTCACTCCTTCAACTCTCCCCACCATTTACTCCTTCCAGTCTCGCTCCCCTCTCGCTCTCTGCCTTTCCTTCATCCCCTCTCCTATTCCACAGTGCTCTCTCAATCCATCTCTCACTCCCTTTCTCTCAGACTCTCAGTCACTCTCCCCCCTTTTTGTTCCTCGCTCTCTCTGCCCATTCTTTCCCTCTGATCCTCTCCCACTCTCTCCCCTCTTTCTAGACCCCTCCCCCTGCTTTCTCTCTCCCCACCTCACTCCCCCTGTCCCTCCCCCCCTTCATTCACTCCCCACCTCTCACTCTTACTCCACCTCTCTCTTGCCTTCTCCCTTCATTCCCCATCTCTCACTCCCCCTCTCTCTACTTCCCCCACATAATTTCAGCTTCCCCCCTCCACCTTCCACACACTCACCCTGCCCTTCCCCTTACCCTGCTCTCCCCATCACTCTCCTCCTTACCCTCACAGTCTCCCCCTTACACTCACCCCTTACATCAACAGCAGTTAAACATTTAGCGGGATCTGTGACTGTGAACGCTGCAGATTCCATACCCGAGGGTAATGTTCTTTAATTTAAAGAATGTCGCAGTTGGGAATGGCATGGACTGGTTTATTTGAAGGAATCTTGAGAAACAGAAGCAACTGCAGATGATGAGGGTTGAGGTAAAAATAAAATTTTGTAAACTCACAGCAAACAGGGCAGCAAATGTAACTGGTAATGTTACGGGTTTGAGACCATAGGTCATGTTCTTTATATTACATTAAAGGCTCTATCACTCAACCCTGCAGCAGAAATGGTTAAATGCAATATTAAAGTGACTTTGTTCACACTCAAATGAGAGTGATTTGTCGAACCAGTTCCATTTGATTTCAGCAGTTGTGAGGAAAGTGCGTCTGGCAGTTTGCAATGATGTCAAAACGCTGTTGGACTATTCTTGGGGAATTACTGTGTGAATCATTCAACTTCTGATATTTATCAAAAGTTCCCATTAAAAGAAAGGGCGGGGATGACAAGACACAAAAACATTAGATAGCTGGGAGGTGGTAAATTTGGTCAAGAAGGAAAAGGAAACGTATGTACTGTAAAGCTTCAGAGTTAGGATCAAACAAAACACACAAGGAGTATAAAGACACCGGAAAATAACTAAAAAAGGGAATTACAAAAGCAAGAGAGGTCATGAAAAATTCTTGGCAAGTTGGATTAAGGTGAATCCTCAGGTATACTATACATTCATCAAGAGCAGGGGGATAACTAGGAAGAGAAACCTAATGCGTTCTCTTCAGTAATCAGCTCTAATCACATCAGGCTGGCACCATCTCCAGCATTCATAAAACTGCATATTATATTATATCAAAGAACACCTCACAAGTAACTGCTTTGGAATGGATCTCTACGTTAGAAGATGACCTGAAGCATCGTTGTGCCTACTTTAAAAACACAGAAAGCAAAGCAACTTTATCTCACAAAATGAAGGATGTAAAACAGTTCCACAAAATGGCAGCTTCCGTCTCCAAGCAGGTGGCAGGAGCAAAGACAATTGATCTGTCTGCATCCACTGTCCTTGACCCATTCAACTTTGACATTTTCTTCCACCATCGTTAACAAATTGACAATAATGAGTTAAATTGCTCCCAATTATCACCGGCATTCTGTACTGATATAAAATTACAGTGCTGCAGCATGTCCAAATATGTCTGTAGATCACCTGCTGAGGTATTTATCAAATTAACATTATACAGACAGGCTGCAACAGGGGCAGGAGTAAACGGTCCAGATGCACCGACCTCATAACACAGCCAAACGGGTTCTCATCCCGCATAACCTCGCCCCTGAGATAATGAATTTGATTACTGGTGTCCCATTCTGTGCCCCATCCTGGGAGACTGATGGCATTACTGGTATCAGAGACCGAGCCCCACTTTGAATAGCATTACAGTGCGCCATTCTGCACCCCATCATGGGACACTGATGGCATTTATAGAGACGCTTACTGAGACTAATCCTGGGGCATCGTGGGAAAGTGTTTGTGTTTCCATCGATTTTGGGACAGAGAGGATGTGGTGGATGCAGTTGTCACAGAGAGTTACAAGGGATTTCAACCACCCAGAACAACAGGAGTCGTATTCTATGAACGTCTCGGAGATGGGGTTGTTTTCGCTGCAGTTCTACATCCCTTAAGAGGCTAACAATTATACCAGTGCCCAAGAAGAGCAGTGTGAGTTGCATGAATGACTATCATCCATAGCAATCACAACCACTGTGATGAAATGCTTTGAGAGGTTTGGATGGCGAGAGTTAGCTCTGCCTATCGCAATTTTCCTGTATCCACAATAGGCCACAATGCGATCTCATTGGCTCATCACGAGGCTTGTTTCTCGACTGGAGCTCAGCGTGTAATGCAATTATTCCGACAGTTCTGATCAAAAATCTCAAACCCCTGGGACTTTCTGCCTCCCTCTGCAACTGGATCCTGGATTTCCTCACCGGAAGACTACAATCTGTGCGGATCGGAAATAACGTCTGCACATCGCTGACAATCAATACTGGTGCACCTCAGGGATATGTGCTTCGCCCACTGCTCTACTCTCTCTGCACCCATGAGGTGCGGCTCGGCACAGCTCAAATGCCAGTGACAGATTTGCTAACGACACCGCCATTGTTGACAGATTTTCAGATGGCGAGAAGGCAAACAGGAGTAAGATATATCACCTAGATGAGTGGAGCTGCAGCAACAACCTTACACTCAACATCGGTAAGACCAACACACTAATTGCAGACTTCTGAACGGGTAAGATGAGGGCACACACACACCAATCATCATTGATCGGTCAGCAGTGGAAAGAGTGAGCAACTTCATGTTCCTGTGTGTCAACATCTCTGAGGATCTATCCAGTGCCCAACGTATCGATGCAGTTACAAAGAATGCACGTCAAGACTATATTTCATTAGGAGTTTGACGAGATTTGGGATGTGACCAAATACTTGCAGATTTCTACAGTTGTACCATAAAAATTGTTCTAACTGGCTGCACATCACTTGATATGGTGGGGTGGGGTAAGTGGAGAAGCTACTGCACAGGACAGAAATACTCTCAGGAATGTTGTCAATTCAGTCAGCTCCATCATGGGCAGTGGTCTCCATAGCATCCAGGACATCGTCATGGAGCGATGCCTCAAAACGGCAGCATCAATCTTTAGGGATCTGCTTCACCAAGGAGATGCCCTCTTCTCATTGGTATCACCAGGAAGGTGGTACAGGAGATTGAGGGCACACACTCAACGAGTCAGGAGTTGCTTCCTTCCCTCTGCCATCTGATTTCTGAATTGAAATGGAACCCATGAACCTACTTCACTGAATTCATTTTTGCATAACTTATTTAATTTAACTTTTAGTAACAGATACTTACTGTAATACAGTTTCTTTTCTATTATTATATATTGAATTGTATGCTGTCACAAAGCCAATAATGTTGAAACATATGCCTATAACATGACACATCGTCCTCATGGCTCTTCGGGGATTAATTCTGATTGGTCCATCGGGCTGAAGATCCACTTCCCGTGTTCTTCTCCGTTCCCCAATAACAAACTGTGCAGATAGACAGACAAAGATCACATTCCCTATCCCTGGGACCCAATCACAGCCGCTGTGGGGCAGTAATGCCACTGCTCTGCTCGTTGGAGATGGAAAATCATCTTTCTTGTTTCACCTTCCACACAGCCGGACTCTGGACATTGCCGATTTGGGCTGTGTTCACAGGGATATCCGAGGCTTTTTGAAGCAGACTCACTCCACTGCCCCGAGAGGACACTTGCAGTGTGGACGGTGCTGCAGCAGCCCCGGGGACATCACATCCTGGACTCAGACTCTGGGCATTGGGCAACAGCACATCTACGCAATTTCATATCTCATAACTTCTCCCCCACTTCATAACTTTCATGGTTAGTTTCTCCTCAGAGCAGTGAAAGTATAATGTGCAAGAATGTTGTTGGTTAGTTATCAGACTGGAACAACGTGACAGTTACTGCTCTGGGAAAAAGAGCAGTTACTTTACTGAATTAAAAATATATAGTTTAGTACAATTTAGCAAGACATTTGGCAGAGTCCCACATGGGGGGATTAGTCAAGAAGGTTCAGGGGTTTGGCATTCAGGATGAGGTGGTAAACTGACTTCGACATTGGTTTCACGGGAGAAGCCAGTAAGTGGTGGAAGATGGTGTGACTGGAGACCAATGACTCGTGGGATGCAGCGGGGTTCAGTGCTGGGTTCATTATTGTTCATCATCTCTGTCAACGATCTGGATGATTTAATTACTGCAATAGTTATAGAACATAGAATAGTACAGCACAGTACAGGCCCTTCAGCCCACAATGTTGTGCCAACCCTCAAACCCTGCCTCCCATATAAGCCCCTACCTTAGATTCCTCCATATACCTGTCTAGTAGTCTCTTAAACTTCACGAGTGTATCTGCCCCCACCACTGACTCAGGCAGTGCATTCCACGCACCAACCACTCTCTGAGTAAAAAACCTTCCTCTAATATCCCCTTTGAACTTAGCACCCCTTACCTTAAAGCCATGTCCTCTTGTATTGAGCAGTGGTGGCCTGGGGAAGAGGTGCTGGCTATCCACTCTATCTATTCCTCTTATTATCTTGGACACCTCTATCATGTCTCCTCTCATCCTCCTTCTCTCCAAAGAGTAAAGCCCTAGCTCCCTTAATCTCTGATCATAATCCATACTCTCTAACCCAGGCAGCATCCTGGTAGATCTCCTCTGTACCCTTTCCAATGCTTCCACATCCTTCCTATAGTGAGGCGACCAGAACTGGACACAGTACTCCAAGTGTGGCCTAACCAGAGTTTTATAGAGCTGCATCATTACATTGCGACTCTTAAACTCTATCCCTCGACTTATGAAAGCTAACACCCCATAAGTTTTCTTAACTACCCTATCCACCTGTGAGGCAACTTTCAGGGATCTGTGGACATGTACCCCCAGATCCCTCTGCTCCTCCACACTACCAAGTATCCTGCCATTTACTTTGTACTCTGCCTTGGAGTTTGTCCTTCCAAAGTGTACCACCTCACGCTTCTCCGGGTTGAACTCCATCTGCCACTTCTCAGCCCACTTCTGCATCCTATCAATGTCTCTCTGCAATCTTTGACAATCCTCTACACTATCTACAACACCACCAACCTTTGTGTCATCTGCAAACTTACCAATCCACCCTTCTACCCCCACATCCAGGTCGTTAATAAAAATCACGAAAAGAAGAGGTCCCAGAACAGATCCTTGTGGGACACCACTAGTCACAAACCTCCAATCTGAATGTACTCCCTCCACCATGATCCTCTGCCTTCTGCAGGCAAGCCAATTCTGAATCCACCTGGCCAAACTTCCCTGGATTCTATGCCTTCTGACTTTCTGAATAAGCCTACCGTGTGGAACCTTGTCAAATGCCTTACTAAAATCCATATAGATCACATCCACTGCACTACCCTCATCTATATGCTTGGTTACCTCCACAAAGAACTCTATCAGGCTTGTTAGACATAATCTGCCCTTCACAAAGCCATGCTGACTGTCCCTGATCAGACCATGATTCTCTAAATGCCCAGAGATCCTATCTCTAAGAATTTTTTCCGACAGCTTTCCCACCACAGACGTAAGGCTCACTGGTCTATAATTACCTGGACTATGCCAACTACCTTTTTTAAACAAGGGGACAACATTCGCCTCCCTCCAATCCTCCGGTA
>NW_026948185.1:82500-137500 GCF_963921235.1 Mobula hypostoma | reverse complement strand
AAGCTGGATAGTCTAAAGGTAGATAAATCTCCTGGACCAGATGGAATGCACCCTCGTGTTCTGAAGGAAGTAGTTGTGGAGATTGCGGAGGCATTAGCGATGATCTTTCAAAAGTCGATAGATTCTGGCATGGTTCCGGAGGACTGGAAGATTGCAAATGTCACTCTGCTATTTAAGAAGGGGGCAAGGAAGCAAAAAGGAAATTATAGACTTGTTAGCTTGACGTCGGTGGTTGGGAAATTGTTGGAGTCGATTGTCAAGGATGAGGTTACAGAGTACCTGGAGGTATATGACAAGATAGGCAGAACTCAGCATGGATTCCTTAAAGGAAAATCCTGCCTGACAAACCTATTACAATTTTTTGAGAAAATTACCAGTAGGTAGACAAGGGAGATGCAGTGGATGTTGTATATTTGGATTTTCAGAAGGCCTTTGACAAGGTGCTACACATGAGGCTACTTAACAAGATAAGTGCCCATGGAATTACGGGAAAGTTACATACGTGGATAGAGCATTGGATGATTGGCAGGAAACAGAGAGTGGGAATAAAGGGATCCTATTCTGGTTGGCTGCCGGTTACCAGTGGTGTTCCGCAGGGATCAGTGTTGGGCCGCTTCTTTTTACATTGTACATCAACGATTTGGATTATGGAATAGATGGCTTTGTAGCTAAGTTTGCTGATGATACGAAGATAGGTGGAGGGGCCGGTAGTGCTGAGGAAATGGAGAGTCTGCAGAGAGACTTGGATAGATTGGAAGAATGGGCAGAGAAGTGGCAAATGAAATACAATGTTGGAAAGTGTATGGTTATGCACTTTGGCAGAAAAAAATAAACAGGCAGACTATTATTTAAATGGGGAAAGAATTCAAAGTTCTGAGATGCAACGGGACTTGGGAGTCCTCGTACAGGATACCCTTAAAGTTAACCTCCAGGTTGAGTCAGTAGTGAAGAAGGCGAATGCAATGTTGGCATTCATTTCTAGAGGAATAGAGTATAGGAGCAGGGATGTGATGTTGAGGCTCTATAAGGCGCTGGTGAGACCTCACTTGGAGTACAGTGGGCAGTTTTGGTCTCCTTACTTAAGAAAGGATGTGCTGACGTTGGAGAGGGTACAGAGAAGATTCACTAGAATGATTCCGGGAATGAGAGGGTTAACATATGAGGAACGTTTGTCCGCTCTTGGACTGTATTCCTTGGAGTTTAGAAGAATGAGGGGAAACCTCATAGAAACATTTCGAATGTTAAAAGGCATGGACAGAGTGGATGTGGCAAAGTTGTTTCCCATGATGGGGGAGTCTAGTACAAGAGGGCATGACTTAAGGATTGAAGGGCGCCCTTTCAGAACAGAAATGCGAAGAATTTTTTTTAGTCAGAGGGTGGTGAATCTATGGAATTTGTTGCCACGGGCAGCAGTGGAGGCCAAGTCATTGGGTGTATTTAAGGCAGAGATTGATAGGTATCTGAGTAGCCAGGGCATCAAAGGTTATGGTGAGAAGGCAGGGGAGTGGGACTAAATAGGAGAAAATGGATCAGATGATAAAATGGTGGGGCAGACTTGATGGGCTGAATGGCCTACTTCTGCTCCTTTGTCTTATGGTCTTATGGTGATCTGTATACACCAGCTGTGTGGTGAAAAAGGCACAACAGCACCTCTTTCACCTCAGGTGGTTGAAGAAGCTTGGTATGGGCCCCAAATCCTAAGAACTTTCTATAGGGGCACAGTTGAGAGCATTCTGACTGGTATGGGAACTGTACTTCCCTTAATCGCAGGACTCTGCAGAGAGTGGAGCGGACAGCCCAGCGCATCTGTAGATGTGAACTTCCCACTATTCAGGGCATTTGCAGAGACCGGTGTGTAAAAAGGGCCCGAAGGATCATTGGGGACCTGAATCACCCCAGCCACAAACTGATCCAGCTGCTACCATCCGGGAAACAGTACTGCAGCATAAAAGCCAGGACCAACAGGCTCCGGGACAGCTTCTTCCACCAGGCCATCAGACTGCTTAATTCATGCAGACACAACTGTATTTCTATGTTATATTATTGTACATATTTATTATAAATTACTATAAATTGCCCATTGCACATTTAGACAGAGACGCGACTTAAACATTTTTACTCCTCATGTATATGAAGGATGTAAGTAATAAAGTCATTTCAATTCAATTGGCGACTGCATTGGTGCTGCTTTATATATCCATGATCAGGTCATCAATTTCCTCAATGTTGCCTCCAACTTCATCCCATCTTTAGATTCACATTGTCCATTTCTGAAACCTCTCTCTCATTTCTCCATCTCTGGAAAAAAACTCTTTATAAATTTACCACAGCTATCTTGACAATAACTCTTTCTGCCCTGTCTCCTGTAAAAATGCTATTCCATTTTTTTTTCGTTCCTTCCTCTCCACTGAATCTGTTCCCAGGGTGAGGCTTTTCACCGATTACAGAGGAAGAGTCGTTTCCTGCCTGAGCCAGATCAGGATGGATTAATCCGCAGGGCCTGACAAGGTGTTCCCTCAGACCCTGATGGAGGCAAATGCAGAAATTTACAGGGTCCTGGAAGAGATATTTGCATCATTCTAAGCGACCAGTGCAATGGAGAATAGCCTATGTTGTTCGACAGTTCAATCAAGTCTCTAAAAATAACCAGGGAAATTATAGGCCGGTGAGCCTGACATCAGCAGTGGGAAAGTAATTGGATGGTATTCTGAGAGACGGATTTATACATACTTCGACAGACATGGCCTGATTAATGAGAACCAGCATGTCCTAGTGAGTACTTGGCCATGTCCAATCAATCTCATAGAGTTTTTCAAAAAGGATGTCAGGAAAGTTGAAGAAGGCAAGGCAGTGGATGTTGTTTACATGGGATTGCAAGGCATCAGCCAAGGGGACACCTTGTCAGGCCCTGGAGATTTATCTATCTTAACCTGCCTTGTGACCACAATCACCCCCTCCTCTGTACACTAAATAGCATCTCTGGCTTCAGTTCTGCTTTGCCTCACTTTTTTAGATTTTGTGTCCCCCCTCCTGTGATCTCCCATATTCCATTTGTGGCCACACATAGATCACTATTCTAATCTCCAGGAGGACCAATTTCATTCCTTACAATCCTTGTGCCCTTATCATATCTGTAGATCTCTTAGGATTCTCCTTCATATTGCCTGCTAGGACAACCACATTCCTTACTTAGCTCTCGTGATCTTTCTTTATGCTCTCTGGCATTCCTTATACTCCAAAAGTACGTCATTTATTCCACCCTCCCCATATCTGAGATGCACCTTCTTTTTTAGTTTCTTTACCAGTGCCTCAATATCTCTTGAGAACCAAAGTTCTCTAAGCCTGCTATAATTACCTTTAATTCTGACAAAAAAAAACACGCAAGCTTTGTACTCTCAATATTTCACTTACCATGTGCACCCTTGCTAGAAAACAATCTGTCCAAATGCACACTTGCCAGATCGTTTGTGACACCATTAAAATTGCCCCATCTCTAGTTCGGAATCTGCACCCATGAATCCATAATTACTTTGAAATTAATTGTATTATGATCACTGAATGCAAAGCACTGCCCCACAGAAACTTACTACATCGTCCCTGTCTTATCCCCTATCGGCATCCGTTAGTCTTGCGAGACCATGGATCTGCACCTGGAAAGTCTTCACTCTCCAGGGCGCAGGCCTGGGCAAGGTTGTATGGAAGACCAGCAGTTGCCCATGCTGCAAGTCTCCCCTCTCCACGACACCAATGTTGTCCAAGGGAAGGGCATTAGGACCAACACAGCTTGGCACAGGTGTCATCGCAGAGCAATGTGTGGTTAAGTGCCTTGCTCAAGGACACAACACATTGCCTCGGCTGGGGTTCGAACTCGCGATCTTCAGGTCGCTAGTCCAATGCCTTAACCACTTGGCCTACTGATTAAGGAAACCTTCCTGAACACATCTGACAAACTCTATCATATCCACACATTTTACAGTTTTGGAGTCCCAATCTATATGTGAAAAGTTTAAATCACCCACAATAGCAAATTATGTTTCTTGCAGCAGTCTGCGATAACTTCTACAAGTTTGTCCTCTAAATCTCTGGGATTATCGGATGCTTTGTACTATGGCCTGAATGAAGTGGAATACCATTTTTATTCTTCATTTCCTCCATGAAAGCCTCACTGGACGAGTTCTCCTGTGTGTCCTGACTGAGCACAGTGGTGACATTTTCCCTGAGTAGTAGCACGACCCCTCCCCTTTAATCCTTTCCGCTCTGTCCTGTCTACAACTACCGAACCCCTTAATATTGAGCAAGCAATCCTGCTCCTTCTGCTAAGAGTTATAACATGAAAACGCCATGTGTTGATCCATGCCCTGAGCTCATCTGCCTTGCTTTCCATACTTCCTGCATTGAAATACAAGCATCTTAGAATGTTAATCACAGCCTTTTGATTGCTGACTTTGTCTGAGGTCTTAACAATGTCTGTTTGAGGAACTTGGATAAGTACATGGATGGGTGGGGTACAGAGGTATGGTCAATGGGACTTGATAGATTGACAGTTTGACACAGAGACGGGAACAGTGCCCAGCACAACCTCTGGTGTGGGATAGCCTGATTGGGAATCATGTGTGGCAAATCATCTGGTGTCGGAGAAGGACACAGCAAATGGTGCACCATGGGATACAGAGAACGGGAATTGTTCTTGGTAAAAACCCTGCTGTGGGATTGCAGACTGGGAACCGTGTGCAGTACAATTCCCAGTGTGGGACACAGAGACCGGGAACCGTATTAATACCATAGATTTTTTTTCGGTGACTTGTGATCAGCCATGACTAATGTCCTTGCCACTGTGGATGAATAATTCTGACCAGACACACTGCCTCGCTACTCATTCATGGCTCCCCACCGCCACTCTCCATAACCCTGCTCGCTTCATCCCTCTCCCTTCCCAACTCACCCCACTCCCCTTGCCACCCATCACCCTCAGCCCTCCTTTCTCATAAGTGAGTGGGAAGTTGGGTGAATGGGAAGCTTTTAAATTCCAACAAAAGGGAACCAAAAAAGCTGCAGGAAAGAAGATGAAACATGAAGGCAGACTAGCCAATAACATGAAGCAGGATACCAGAAGATTTTCAGTTATATAAAGAGTAAAAGGGAGGTGAGAGTTGATATTGGACACTGGAAAATGATGGAAAATCATTTTCTTGTGGGCATACTCAGCAAATCTATAGAATAGTAACTAACAGGATTAATGAAAGATCAACCAGAGTGCAGAAGATACCAAATTTTGCAAATGGAAATATTAAATAAATAGCAATAAATAATGACAACATGAGATAATGAGATAAAGAGTCCTTAAAGTGCAATGGAGTAATGGAGGAGAAAGAAATGGCAGATGAACATAACAGGTACTTTGCATCAGTCTTCACTGTGGAAGACACTAGCAGTGTGCCACAGGTCTGTGAGTGTCAGGGAGCAGGAATGAGTGTCATTGCTATTACAAAGAAGTACAATACAAACTCAAAGGTCTAAAGGTGGATAAGTCACCTGGGCCACATCCCAGAGTCCTGAGAGAGGTTGCTGAAGAAATAACGGATGCATTGGTCATGATCTTTCAGGAATCATTTGATTCCGGCAGGACCCGGAGAACTGGAAGATTGCAAATGTCACTCTGCTCGGTAAAAGAAAGGACACTATAGACCATTTAGCCTAATGCTAGTGGTTGGGAAAGTGTTGGAGCCTATTATTAAGAATTAGGTTTCAGGATACTTCGAGACTAATGATAAAATATGTCAAAATCATCATGGTTTCTGTAAAGGAAAATCTTGCCTGATAAATCTGCTAGAGTTCTTCAAGGAAGTAACAAGCAGGGTGGAGAACGGGGAGACAGTGAATGTAACTTACCTGCATTTTCAGAAGGCGTTTGATAAGGTGCCACACATGAGGCTACTTAACAAGCTAAAATCCTGTGGCATTACTGGAATGAGACTGGTATGATCAGCTGAATAGCTGACAGGCAGAAGGCAACGAGTGGGAATAAAAGGGGCCTTTTCTGGTCGGCTGCCAGTGACCAGTGGTGTTCGTCAGAGTTCTGTATTTGGACCGCTACTTTTCACATTGTTTGTCAATAATGTAGATAATGGAATTGTTGGCTTTGTGGCAAAGTTTGTGGATGATAGGGAGATAGGTGGAGGGATAGGTAGTGCTGATGAAGCAATAACTCAGACAAATTGAAAGAACAGGCAAAAAAGTGGCAGGTTGAATACAGTGTTGGGAAATGTATGATTTCGGTAAAATGAACAATAGTGCAGACTATCAGCTAAATGGGGAGAAGGTTCAAACATCAGAGTTGCAGAGGGAATCAGGAGAACTTGGGCAAGACTCAAGGTTAATTTACAGGTTGAGTCTGTGGTAAAGAAGGCAAATGCAATGTTGTCATTTATTTCAAGGGGAATAGAATATAAAAGGAAGGAGAAAATTCTGAGTCTCTGTGAGACACTGATCAGCCCATATTTCAAGTGTGGTCAACAGTTTTGGGCCCAATATCTCAGAGAGCATGTGTTGTCTTTGTTGAGTGACCACAGGAGGTTCATGAGGATGATTCCAGCAATGAAGGGTTAATGTATGGACAGCATTTGGCAGCTTTGTGCCTGTACTCACTGGAATTTAGAAAAATGCTGGGGAATCTCATTGAAACCTACCAACTGTTACAAGGACTGGCTGGGGTGGATGTGGAAAGGATGGTTCCTGTGGTGGGGGTATCCAAAATCTAGAGGGTGCAGCCTCGAAACTGAGGGGCGACCATTTAGAAAAGATGAAAGAAGGATTTGTTTCAGCCAGAGAGTAGTGAATCTGTGGAATGTTCTGCCCCAGACTCAGGTGGAAGACAAGTCTGTGTGTATATTCAAGGTGGAAGTTGATTGTCTCCTGATCAGTCAGGGCATTAAAGGATATGGGGTTGAGTGGGAGCAGAGATCAGCCATGAAGGAATGGTGGAGCAGAATCGACAGGCTGAATTCTGCTCCTGTGACTTTTGGTCTGGTGACTGTCACAAACTGATTTTTTTAAGGAATCATGAAAAAAATGTTTTAGAAACAACTATAGACAATGTGAGTCTGAAGGAAAAAATTATAAAATTCCGGAAACTCGCAGCAAGCAGGGCATGGACTGTAATTGGTAACGTTGTGGTTTCGAGACTACCAGTAGTGTTCTTTATATCAGTTTTCACATTCACTGACCTTCCCTGCAGTTAAGCAGACTAATACTGTGAATATTTTCACACCTGAATGAAAGTGAAACGTCAAACCAGTTGGATATGGTTTTAGCAGAATGGCCTAAAGTTCTGCTTTTGGAAAACCTGCCTACAGTTCTGTGGAATGTGCGGGGCCAGATAGCTGCTTGCACCAGACCCTAAGGTCGTTATATCACAGAAAAACAACCCACACCTTTTCCCAGTACTCTTTCAACCTTATTTATTTCTCTTCTACAGGTAGATGACCAAAACTGCAGTAAACACTACAAATTCGAACGCACCAATGTCACCAACCTCAAAATAACAGCCCATCTCCAGGATTCAGTACATTAATTTACGCAGGCAATCTGGAAAAGGCTCTTTTTTATGACCCAACCTACCTGTGGCACTACTTGAAATGTATTATACACCAGAATACTAAAGTGACTTTGTTTACATGATTGAGAGTGAAATGTCAAACCGGTTGGAATTGGTTTCAGCAGAAAGGTTACTCCCTGTTCTAAAGAATATGCAGGCAGCTGGTTAAACACAGACCCTGAGCTCCGAGTCTCACAGAAAAGCAACCCACATCTTCCAAATCAATCAGTGATATTGCCTCTTCCCCCTTCCTTTCCAGTTCCACTGAAGGGGTTCGGTCCGAAACATTCCCTTTGTATTCAGTTGCATACATATTGCCTGGACCTGCTGAGTTACTCCAGCATTTGCCTTTCCCTCGTTACGAAAGATCCGCGACTGGGAGCCTGTGGGCAGTTTGAAACCACATCAAAACACATCCACGCTGTTTAATATTCTTGGGGAATTAAGGTGTGTATTATTCAAGTCTGATATTAATTTTGGATCTTTACTCAATCAAACCTTTGTCTGTGATCAAGCAGTCATAGAGTCATAGTTAGAGAGTCATATTGAAACAGAACACAGTACAGGCACTTTATCCGAGCCATTTAAACTGCCTGTTCCCACCCACCTGCACAGTAGCCATATTCCCCCATCCATATTTTCAAAGGTGAAATCGTGCTGGCATGTACCACTTCTATTGGCAGCTCGTTCCACTGTCTCTCGACTCTCTGATTGAAGACATATCCACTCATGTCCCCCTAAAACTTTTCATCTTTCAACCATAATGCATGATCTCTGGTTGTCGTTCCACCCGACTTCAGTGGAAAAGGCCTGCTTGCATTTACCTATCTATACCCATCATCATGTTGTACTGCCCTATCAAATCTCCTCTCAATTTTTAGCGTTTCAAGGATTAAAGTCTGAAACTATTCAACCTTTCCTTATTAGTCAGGTCCTCCAGAAACATCCTTGAAATTTTTCCCAGTACTCTTTCAAACTTACTTACATCTTTCCTGTAGGTAGGTGACCAAAACTACACACAATACTCTAAATTCGGCCTCACCGATGTCTCATACAACTTCAAAATAACATCCTGTCTCCTGCAGTCAATAATTTAATTTATGAAGGTCATTCTGGCAAAAGCTTTTATTTATGACCTGATCTACCTGTGGCGCTACTTTCAATGAATTATGGACCTGTATTCCCAGATCCTTTTGTTCCACCACAATTTTTAGTGCTCTGCTGTTTACTGTGTAAGACCTACCATACTGCAACACTTCGCACTTGCCTCCGTTAAATCCCATCTGCCATTGTCAGCGCAGTATTTCCAGCTGTTACGGATCCCACTGTAACCTGTGATAACTTGCCTTTCTGTCAACTACACCCCCAATCCTGGTGTCATATGCAAATGTGCTTATCAAGTTAAATAAATTATCATCCCTATCATTGATATAGATGGCAAACAGCAACAGACCCAACTACCATTCCTGCAGCTCTCCACTGGTCATAAGCCCCGATTAATGGAGACAATCATCTACCATCACTATCTACCTTCTCCCAAAACACCATTGTCTACTCCAATTTATTTCCTTACGTTGAACATGATGCAAATGAATTTTCTTGACCAATCTCCTACGCAGGATTGTTAAATGCGAGGAAAAGTGTACGTAAACATCATCCACTGCATTGCCTTTATCTACTTCCCTGGTAACATTCCCCATAACCTCATCAAAAAAAATGTGTTACCAGTAACAAACAAAGTCATGCTGACTGTTCCAAATCAGTCCTGTCTTTTCAAATACTTATACATGCAGTGCTTCTAATAACTTTCACACGACTGATGTCAGAAGCACTGGTCTATAGTTTTCTGGTTTATTTTTTTCAGCCTTTCTTCAACAGCAGAATAACATCATTTACTTGGATTTTCAGGATGCGTTTGATGAGGTGCCATACATGAGGCTGTTTAACAAGGTAAAACCCTATGCCATTACAGGAAAGACACTGGCATGGATAGTGGAATGGCTGGCAGGCAGGAGGCATCGAGTGGGAATAAAGGAGGCCTTTTCTGGTTGGCTGACTAGTGGTGTACCACAGGGGTCAGTACTCTGTCCACTGCTTTTCACATTGTTTGTCAATGATTTAGATAATAGAATTGATGGCTCTGTGGCAAAGGTTGCAGATGATATGAAGGTAGGTGGAGGGGCAGGTAGTGCTGAGGAAGCAATGAGACTGCAGCTGGACTTAGACAAATTGGAAGAATGGGCAAAAAGTGTCAGATCGAATACAATGTTGGGAAAAGTATGATGATGCATTTTGGTACTGTTACGTACCCCGTAACTGGGTTGCCAAACCAGCAGAAATGGATCACTCAGTTGGAGTCTGGAGTACTAGAACTAAGAAAGTTTTATTAAAGAAACAAGCAACACAGTAATCGAAAGGATAATAAATGCAACAGTTCAGCAATGATAAACACACATGTGCACAGAATTTAGATAACAGCATCAATCAAGCTCTATCGTTGTCTAGGGGTAAATGACCAATTTCAAAATGACTCAAAGTTCAGTTCGCAGTAATCGTTGCCATGGCGATGGACAAGGTGGGGGAAGAGAGACAGAGAGAACAGGAACAACTCATCATTCAGCACGGCTTCACTCACAGACCAGCGAGATTGCTCACGAGCAACTTTTGGGGCGGGTCCTTGGTGATGTCACCTGAGGTCACCGACTGTGACCCCTCCTCCAGATGCGGTCGATCCTCTGCAGTGAACCCGGCACCCAGGCAAGGGCGGACACACACCGGGTTCCCGCTGATCGTACCTTTCCACCCTTGTCGTTGTCTGGTACTTCTCACCCACTCGTGAGAAGCGCACCGCTTCCAGGGTCTCGTTACCTCGGGTGGCGTGTGTGTGTCTTAGCGAACCTGTCCCTTTTTATCCCCCTGCTGGGGTATCGCCTGTCCATCACTTCAAACAGTTCAAGGTTCAAAGAGGGAAGCCGCTCCAGACAGCTCTCTCTCCCGTCCCTTCATTACACATCTCCAGACGCTGCTCCATTGTTCCTTATCTCTCCTTCCCCTGAGGGCAGGTGGCAGACCAACTGCTGATGCCACTGATGCTAGCCCAGGCCAGCAAACATCTTAATTTTATGTGTATTCTCGTAACAGTACGAAGAATGATAGTACGCACTATCATCTAAATGGGGAGAAGGTTCAAATGTCAGAGCTGCAGAGGGACTTAGGAGTCCTCATGCAAGACTCCGAGAAAGTTAATTTACAGTTTGAATCTGCGGTAAAGAAGGCAAATGAAATGTCCTTTATTTGATGGGGAATAAAATATAAAAACAAGGAGATAATGCTGAGCCTTTATAGGACACTAGTCAGGCTGCACTTTGAATATTGTCAATGGTTTTTGGCTCAATATCTCAGAAAGGATGCGTATTCATTGTGGAGAGTCCAGAGGAGATTAACGAGGATGATTCCAGGAATGAAGGGTTTAACATCTGAGGAGTGTTTGGCGGCTTTGGGCCAATATTCACTGACATTTAGAAGGATGCGGGGGTGGGGTGGGGGAGGATCTCATTGAAACCCACCGAATGTTGAAAGACCTGGCTAGGGTAGAAGTAGAGTATCTTTCCTTTGGTGGGGGTATCCAACACTAGAGGGCACAGCCTCAAAATTGAGGAGAGTACCCTTTAGAGCAGTGTTAAGAAGAATTTTTAGCCAGACTGTAGTAGATCTGTGGAATGCTTGGCTACAGGCTGCACTGGAGGCCAAATTCATGCATCTGTTTAAGGCGAGATGTCAGAGTTTACTGATTTGTCAGGGCAAAGGATATGGCAAGAGGGCAGGTGTATGGGGTTGTGTTTGATGCTGGATCAGCAGCTTGATACCACCCAAAATGCACCCCCTACAGTTCGCCGACTAGAAACATAGAAAACCTACAGCACAATACAGGCCCTTCGGCCCACGAAGCTGTGCCAAACATGTCGTTACCTTAGAAATCACTAGGCTTACCCATAGCCCTCCATTTTCTAAGCTCCATTTACCTATCCAAAAGTCTCTTAAAAGACCCTACCGTTGCCAGCAGCCCATTCCACGCACTCACCACTCTGAGTAAAATACTCAACCCTGACATCTCCTCTGTACGAACTCACCAACACCTTAAACCTGTGTCCTCTTGTGGCAACCATTTCAGCCCTGTCAAAAAGCCTCTGACTATACACATGATCAATGCCTCTCATCATCTTGTACACCTCTATCAGGTCACCTCTCATCCTCCGTCGCTCCAGGGAGAATAGGCCGAGTTTACTCAACCTATTCTCATAGGCATGCTCCCCAATGCAGGCAACATCCTCGTATATCTCCTCTGCACCTTTTCATTGGTTTCCACATCCTTCCTGTAGTGAGATGACCAGAACTGAGCACAGCACTCCAAGTGGGGCCTGACCAGGGTCCTATATAGCTGCAACATCCCACTGTAACCTCTGACAGCCCTCCACACTATCCACAACACCCCCAACCTTTGTGTCATCAGCAAATTTACTAACCCATCCCTCCACTTCCTCATCCAAGTCATTTATTGAAATCACAAAGACCACGGGTCCCAGAACAGATCCCTGAGGCACACCACTGGTCACTGGCCTCTATGCAGAATATGATGCATTTACAACCACTCTTTGCCTTCTGTGGGCAAGCCAGTTCTGGATCCACAAAGCAATGTTCCCTTGGATCCCATGCCTCCTATTTTCCCATGAGCCTGTGATGGGGTACCTTATCAAATGCCTTACTGAAATCCATATACACTACATCTACTGCTCTTCCTTCACCAATGTGTTTAGTCACATCCTCAAGAAATTCAATCAGGCTCGTAAGGCACGACATGCCCTTGACAAAGCCATGCTGACAATTCCTAATCATATTATACTTCTCGAAATGTTCATAAATCCTGCCCCTCAGGATCTTCTCCATCAACTCACTGGTCTATAATTTCCTGGGCTAACTCTACTCCCTTTCTTGAATAAAGGAACAACATCCGCAACCCTCCAATCCTCCAGAACCTCTCTCGTCCCCATTGATGATTCAAAGATCATCGCCAGAGGATCAGCAATCTCCTCCCTCGCCTCCCACAGTAGCCTGGGGTACATCTCGTCTAGTCCAGGCGACTCATCCAACTTAATGCTTTCCAAATGCTACAGCGCATCCTCTCCCTTAGTATCTACATGCTCAAGCTTGTTAGTCTGTTGCAAGTCATCACTACTATCACCAAGTTCTTTTTCCATAGTGTATACTGAAGTAAAGTATTCATTGAGTACCTCTGCTATTTCCTCCAGTTCCATACACACTTCTCCACTGTCACACTTGATAGGTCCTATTCTTACACATCTTATCCTCTTGCTCTTCACATACTTGTAGAATACCTTGGAGTTTTCCTTAATCCTGCCCGCCAAGGCCTTCTCATGGGCCCTTCTGGCTCTCCTAATTTCCTTTTTAATCTCCTTCCTGTTAGCCTTATAATCTTCTAGATCTCTAACATTACCTAGCTCTCTGAACCTTTTGTAATCTTTTCCTTTCTTCTTGACTAGATTTATTACAGCCTTTGTACACCACAGTTCCTGTACCTTATAACTTCCCCGTCTCATAGAAACATACCTGTGCAGAACTCCACACAGATATCCCCTGAGCATTTGCCGCATTTCTTCCGTACTTTTCCCTGAGAACATCTGTTCCCAATTTAAGCTTCCAATTTCCTGCCTGACAGCCTCATAATTCCTAACTTCAATTAAACACTTTTCTAACTTCTCTGTTCCTATCTCTCTTCAATGCTATTGTAAAGGAGATAGAATTAAGATCACTATCTCCAAAGTGCCCTGAGAGATTGGACACCTGACCAGATTCATTTCCCAATACCAAATCAAGTACAGTCTCTCCTTTTGTAGGCTTATCTACATATGGTGTCAAGAAACCTTCCTAAACACACCTAACAAACTCCACCCCATCTAAACTCTTGCTCCAGGGGATGCCAATCGATATTTGGGAAATTAAAATCTCCCATCATGACAACTTTGTTATTATTACACCTTTCCAGGACCTGTTTCCCTATCTGCACCTCGGTATCCCTGTGACTATTGGGCAGCCTATAAAAAACACCAAGTTATTGACCCCTTCCTGTTCCTAACCTCCACCCACAGTGACTCAGTAGAGAAACCCTCCATGACGTCAACCTTTTCTGCAGCCGTGACCCTATCTCTGATCAACAGTGCCACGTCCCCACCTCTTTTTCCTCCCTCCCTGTCCTTTCTGAAACATATAAAGCCCGGCACTTGAAGTCACCTTTCCTGTCCCTGAGCCATCCAATTCTCTGTAATGGCCACCACATCATATCTCCAAGTACTGATCCTGAAACAGAAAACCTACAGCACAACACAGGCCCTTTGGCCCACAAAGCTGTGCCGTACATGTCCTTACCTTAGAACTACCTAGGCTTACCCATAGCTCTCTATTTTCCTAAACTCCATGTACCTATCCAGGAGTCTCTTTAAAGACGCTGTCGTTTCCACCTCCACCACTGCCGCCGGCAGCCCAATCCACACACTCACCACTCTCTGCGTAAAAAAACTTACCCCTGACATCTCCTCTATACCTATTTCCAAGCACCATAACACTGGGCCCTCTCATGCTAGCCATTTCAGCCCTGGGAAAAGGCCTCTGACTATCCACATGATCAATGCCTCTCATTATCTTGTACACCTCCATCAGGTCACTTCTCATCTTCTGTCACTCCAAGGAGAAAAGGCCGAATTCACTCAACCTATTCTCATAAGGCATGCTCCCCAATCCAGGCAACTTACTTGTAAATCTCCTCTGCACCCTTTTTATGGTTTCCACGTCCTTCCTGTCGTGAGGTGACCAGAACTGAGCACAGTACTCCAAGTGGGCTCTGACTAGGGTCCTATATAGTTGCAACATTACATCGCAGCTCTTAAACAATCCCACGGTTGATGAAGGCCAATGCACCATACGCCTTCTTAACCACAGAGTCAACCTGCACAGCTGCTTTGGGTGTCCTATGGACTTGGACCCCAAGATCCCTCTGATCCCCACACTGCCAAGAGTCTTACCATTAATACTATATCTGCCATCATATTTGACCTACCAAAGTGAGCCACCTCACACTTATCTGGGATGAACTCCATCTGCCACTTCTCAGCCCAGTTTTGCATCCTATCAATGTCCTGCTGTAACCTCTGACAGCCCTCCACACTGTCCACAACATGCCCAACCTTTGTGTCATCAGCAAATTTACGATCCCTCCACTTCGTTATCCAGGTCATTTATAAAACTCACGAAGAGTAAGGGTCCCAGAACAGATCCCTGAGGCACATCACTGGTCACCGGCCTCCATGCAGAATATGAGCCGTCTATAACCACTCTTTGCCCTCTGTGGGCAAGCCAGTTCTGGATCCACAAAGCTACGTCCCCTTAGATACCATGCCTCCTTACTTTCTCAGTAAGCCTTGCATGGGGTACCTTATCAAATGCTTTGCTGAAATCCATATACACCACATGGCTCTCCCTTCATCAATGTGTTTAGTCTGAAACAATCGATTGACAAATGATGCAATAGCCACAGCTCTACGTACCATCCTTACACATCTGGAGAAGAAGGATGCTTATGTGAGAATGCTGTTCTTGGACTCGAGTTCGGCATTCAATACCGTAGCTCCATCCAGGCTCAATAAGAATATCAGAGCCCTCACCTTGACCCTGCCTTGGGCAGCTAGATCCTGGACTTCCTGTCAGATTGCCAGCAGGTTGTAAAAGTGGGCTCCCTCACCTCCAACCCTCTGATTGCCAACACAGGTGCCCCTCAGGGCTGCATATTGTGTCCTCTCTTTTACTCTCTGTATACTCATGACTGTATCACCACCCACAGCTCCAATCTGCTAAGTAAATTTGCTGACAACACTACATTGATTGGCCTAATCTCAATCAATAACGAGGTGGCCTACAGGGAAGAAGTCAAGAAAACAACCTTTCCCTCAATGTTCCCAAAACAAAGGAGCTGGTTGTGGACTACGGGAGAAATGGAGATGGGCTAACCCCTATTGACATCATTGGATCTAGGGTTGAGAAAGTGAACAGCTTGAAGTTCCTCGGCATCCACATCACTGAGGACATCACCTGTTCTGTACATATCGACTGTGTGGTGAAAAAGGCACAACAGTGCCTCTTTCACCTCAGACGCTTGAAGAAGTCTGACATGTGCACAATTGAGAGCATCCTGCCTGGCTGCATCATTGCCTGGTATGGGATCTGTACCTCCCTCAATCGCAGAACTCTGCAGAGAGTGATGCAGAGAGCCCAGCGCATTTGTAGTTGCGAATTTTCCACTATTCAGGACATTTACAAGGATAGGTGTGTAAAAAGGGCCTGAAGAATCATTGGGAAACCAAGCCAACCACAGTCTATTCCAGCTGCTACTGTCTGGGACATGGTTCCGCAGCGTAAAAGCCAGGACCAACAGGCTCCTGGACAGCTTCTTCCACCAGGCCATCAGACTGATGAACTCACGCCGACTCGAGTGTACTCTATATTACATTGGCTGTTCTATTTATTATAAATTACTTTAAATAACTATGATTGCACATTGCATAATTAGATAGAGATACAACATAAAGATTTTTACTCCTCACGTATATGAAGGAGATAAGAAATAAATCTGATTCAATTTCATTTAATTCATCTCAGTCCCGGACTGTACATCCCCTCTTTCAGAGACTGGGATCCCTGGTTCAACCGGTAATGATGATGTGCATTTCAATGTGTTCACCTCTCAGTCCTCGATTCTCCAAATGAAAGGGTTATTGCACTTGATCTTTCTTCAAATGATGACCCCACCACTCTCTGTAATAAATAATCTCTAACCTCTTTGTTTAATCCCCTATGGTAGTCGTCGCCAACCCGTCGATCGCGATTGACCGGTCGATCTTTGAGACTTTCCCAGTAGATCCTGAAAAAAATCAAAAATAAATACACAAATATTGTTGTAATGTGAGCATTATAAAAATAAGTACAAACATTTGTAATACTAATTATGAGAATGGTAATATAGCAATACTTTCGCTATGGAAAGTTGTTTGTAAAGAGAGATTGTTTCTGGAACACTCACAACACGCTGGAGGAACTCAGCAGGTCGGGCAACATCCGTGGAAACGATGAGTCAACGTTTCGGGCCGGAACCCTTCGTCAGGACTGTAGAGGGAAGGGGCAGAGGCCCTATAAAGAAGGTGGGGGGAGGGTGGGAAGGAGAAGGTTGGTAGGTTCCAGGGGAAAAACCAGTAAGGGGAAAGATAAAGGGGTGGGAGAAGGGAGGCAGGGAGGTGATAGGCAGGAAAGGTGAAGAAGGAATAGGGGAAAACAGAATGGGTAG
This sequence comes from Mobula hypostoma, assembly GCF_963921235.1. NCBI lineage: Eukaryota > Metazoa > Chordata > Chondrichthyes > Myliobatiformes > Myliobatidae > Mobula > Mobula hypostoma. The sequence continues at coordinate 120,500 of NW_026948185.1, read as the reverse complement.
TAGAAGGAGGCGGAACCATGAGGGAGGTTATAGGCAGCAGGAGGAGAAGGCAGAGTGACAGAGGGATAGAGGAAGGGAGGTGGAGGGAATTACTGGAAGTTGGAGAATTCTATGCTCATACCAAGGGGCTGGAGACTACCTAGACGGTATATGAGGTGTTGCTCCTCCAACCTGAGTTTAGCCTCATCATGGCAGTAGAAGAGGCCATGTATGGACATATCTTAATGGGAATGGGAAGCAGAGTTGAAGTGGGTGGCTACCGGGAGATCCTGTCTGTTATGGCGGATGGAGCAGAGGTGCTCGATGAAGCGGTCCCCCAATCTGCGTCGGGTCTCACTGATGTAGAGGAGGCCACACCGGGAGTACCGGATGCAATAGATGACCCCAACAGACTCACAAGTGAAGTGTTGCCTCACCTGGAAGGACTGTTTGGGGCCCTGAATGGTGGCAAGAGAGGAGATGTAGGGACAGGTGTAGCACTTACGCTTACAGGGATAAGTGCCGGGTGGGAGATCCTTGGGGAGGGACGTGTGGACCAGGGAGTCGCAGAGGGAACGATCCCTGCGGAAAGCGGAGAGGGGTGGAGAGGGAAAGATGTGCTTAGTGGTGGGGTCCTGTTGAAGGTGGCGGAAGTTGCAGAGGATAATGTGCTGGATCCGGAGGCTGGTGGGTTGGTAAGTGAGGACAAGGGGAACTCTGTCCCTGTTGTGGTGGCGGGAGGATGGGGTGAGAGCCGAAGTGCGGGAAATGGAGGAGATGTGGGTGAGGGCATCATTGATGACAGCAGAAGGGAAACCACGATCCTTAAAGAAAGAGGACATTTGAGATGTCCTGGAGGAGAGATATTTTTAACATTATCTCAAAGGTATTGAATATAGATATCTCTCCTCATCCTATTACTGCTATCTTTGGATTACCTAAAATTTCCAGTAATCTTTCCCCTTCAGCCCGTAGAGTGATTGCATTTCTTACTTTAATGGCGAAAAGATGTATTTTACAACATTGGAAAGAGACTAATGCTCCAACTACATTTTTTTGGTTTTCCCAGATGATATTATGCTTAAATTTGGAGAAAATTAGAAGTAATCTTTATGATTCTTCAGTTAAATTCGATCAGACCTGGAGATCTTTTATTCAACATTTTCATTTAATGTAATTTTTTTTCTCTCGGTCCATATTTATATTCCCTTCTTGTTTTTTTTCCAACTGTTTTTAATGGAGGTCGGGTTTGAGGACGTGATTTTAAGTTCTTTAACTCTACTTGTTTCCTAGTTAGCCCATTGCTTTGCTTTGCTTTTTAGTTGAGTTGCACGGTGGGTTTTTTTGGGGGGGGTTTTTTTGGGTTTTTTTTCTTTTCCTATTGATATATATAAAATTAGTATACTACTATATTACCTTGTTATTTTATGTTTAAAGTGCACTGTTGGTATTAATTTTTTTGTATTAATATTTCCTATAATATATTATATTCTATCAGTGTAATAGTGCCTATATGGTTTACCTTCTGTGTACTTATTCAATAAAAAGATTTAAAAAGAAAAAGAAAGAAAGAGATGTCCTGGAACGGAAAACCTCATCCTGGGAGCAGATGTGGTGGAGACGGAGGAACTGGAAATAGGGAATGGCATTTTTGCATGTGGCGGGTTGGGAAGAGGTATAGTTGAGGTAGTTATGAGAGTCAGTGGGCTTGTGGAAGATGTCAGTGGACAGTCTGTCTCCAGAGATGGAGACCGAGAGCTCGAGAAAGGCGAGAGCAGTGTCCGAGATAGACCAAGTGAATTTGAGGGGTGGGTGGAAGTTAAAAGTAAAGCCGATGAAATTGACGAGCTCAGTATGGGTGCAGGAAGCAGCACCAATGTAGTCGTCAATGTACTGAAGGAAAAGTTGGGGAGCAGCACCAGAATAGGTTTGGAGCACCGACTGTTCCACATAACCAACAAAGAGGCAGGCAACACACTTCAAAGTTGCTGGTGAACGCAGCAGGCCAGGCAGCATCTCTCGGAAGTCGACGTTTCAGGCCAAGATCCTTCATCAGGACTAACTGAAGGAAGAGTGAGTAAGAGATTTGAAAGTGGGAGGGGGAAGGGGAGATCCAAAATGATAGAAGAAGACAGGAGGGGGAGGGATGGAGCCAAGAGCTGGACAGATAGAAACATAGAAACATAGAAAATAGGTGCAGGAGTAGGCCAATCGGCCCTTCGAGCGTGCACCGCCATTTATTATGATCATGGCTGATCATCCAACTCAGAACCCAGCCTTCCCACCTCCCCCTCACCTGGATCCACCTCTCACTCCCCAGCTCTTGCCCCATCCCCACCCCTCACCTCCCTTCTCTGACTATTTCCCATCTATTCTCAGTCTTAAACCCAGAAACCCCTTACATAAACATAAACACGAGGAAATCTGCAGATGCCGGAATTTCAGGCGAGACACATGAGAGCTGGTGGTGACGGCAACTTTGCATAAGCATGATGTGGTTTTGACCTCCCTCCCTCCCTCAGCCCCTCCCGACCCTCAGCCCCTCCCGACCCTCCCTCCCTCAGCCCCTCCCGACCCTCCCTCACTCAGCCCCTCCCGACCCTCAGCCCCTCCCTCCCTCAGCCCCTCAGCCCCTCCCTCAGCCCCTCCCGACCCTCCCTCCCTCAGCCCCTCCCGACCCTCAGCCCTCCCTCCCTCCCTCAGCCCCTCAGCCCCTCCCTCCCTCAGCCCCTCCCGACCCTCCCTCCCTCAGCCGCTCCCTCCCTCAGCCCCTCCCGACCCTCCCTCCCTCAGCCCCTCCCGACCCTCAGCCCCTCCCGACCCTCCCTCCCTCAGCCCCTCCCGACCCTCCCTCCCTCAGCCCCTCCCGACCCTCAGCCCCTCCCGACCCTCAGCCCCTCAGCCCCTCCCGACCCTCCCGACCCTCAGCCCCTCCCGACCCTCCCTCCGCCCCTCCCTCCCTCAGCCCCTCCCGACCCTCCCTCCGCCCCTCCCTCCCTCAGCCCCTCCCGACCCTCAGCCCCTCAGCCCCTCCCGACCCTCCCTCCCTCCCTCAGCCCCTCCCGACCCTCAGCCCCTCAGCCCCTCCCGACCCTCAGCCCCTCCCGACCCTCCCTCCCTCAGCCCCTCACCGTTTCAACACACTCAGTGTTCCGGCTTCTCCGGCAGAAGTGGACGACATGACAGTCCCCACAGCGGGCTCCGGCTGACCCGCTCCTTTTGCCCCCGTTTACAGCACCGGAACAGGCCCTTCGGCCGACAATGTTGGGCTCAACCGATTAAGTTAGTAATAAAATGGCCAACGAAACTAATCCGCTGCCTGGACGTCCTCCGCGCCCTCACATTCACCGGCCAGTCCGAACGGCTCGTAAACGCCGCCAGAGCACCTGCCTCTTGCCCAACCCACCGAGCGGCCTCCTCCTACCTGTCAGCGAGGCCTCAGACTCCGGCCGCGGGAGACGCTGCACAACTTCCCCCGGAGGGAAACGGAGATAAATCGGATAAATTACCCGACTTCGGGACGGGAAGTTTGAAACGGAAACGGGAGTAAAACGCCACCCCGCCCCCCCCCCCCCCCCCGGACGGAGGTTGCGCCTCCGCTATTGGGCGCAACCAGTGATTGACATCGCGGCGCACCAATGGTAATAGGGCAGCTCCGGAGCCCGCTGTCGATTGTGGTGGGGGGGGGTGTTCACGCGGTTAGTAGCTCAGCCGTTCAACCGACCGAGCTCGAGCACAGCAGCGCGCGCCGGTGACGTGAGGGCAGCTCCCAGTGTGGGGGAACCCCTGTGTGACGTCGGACGCGTGCGGTTGGGGGGGGCAGGGGAGGAGGGGCTGCTTGTGTGACGTCACCTGCGGGGGAGCGCTGGTATTTAAAAACACCTGAATGGACGTTTCTGATGATTTCAGTGGGACAACAACATTAATCCCGGGTTTCATCACTGAATCCAGTGTTGTGAGATGGAAAGTCCCCTGTTATGTGTCCGGCTGTGCCGTGTTGTTGGTGGAGTGGGCAGCGTGGTGTTTGTCTCCATTCGGGTCACAACACCAGAATTGCCAGCGGGGTCCACACACAGTGTATTAGTCAACAGAAAACCTCCCGTCCCTGCAGTCTCTGTCTCCTGGTAAACTCAACACCCGGACAATGTGGACCAGAGACACCCCTTCCTCTCAGAGTCAGGGGATCACTCAGGGTCCAGGATCAGCACCTTAAATTCCGTCTGAGTGCCCCCCCCCCCAACCTGATGGTATGAATATCGATTTATCTTCCCAGTGACCAAATCTCCCCCTCACCCCTCCCTCCCACTCCCTCTCTTCCTCTCTGACTTTTCATTTCCTCTCACCTGCTGATCACTTCTCTCTTGGTCCACTGCTCCATCCCTTTCTCCTATTCTCCACTCTCCTCTCCTATTAGATTCTATTTTCTTCAGCTTTTCAGCTTTCCCACCTACCTGACTTCACCTATCACCTTCCAGCGAGACATTTCCTCACCCGCCCCGATTTTATTCAGATATTTCCCCCATTTCATCTCAGTCCTGAAGGAGGGTTCAATCCGGAAGTCGTGCCGTGTTGTCGTAGGATCCCCGGCCACTGGGAATAACTTTTCCATGTCTAATCTGTTCAGGCCTTTTAACATTCAGGGGGTGCATCTGTGTGACGTCACCAGCGGGGGAGCGCTGGTATTTAAAAACACCTGAATGGACGTTTCTGATGATTTCAGTGGGACAACAACATTAATCCCGGGTTTCATCACTGAATCCAGTGTTGTGAGACGTAAAGTCCCCTGTTATGTGTCCGGCTGTGTAGGTATATAACTTTACTTTGTAATAATTCTGAATAAAGTATTTTTGGAGAAAAACAACATTAATCCCGGGTTTCATCACTGAATCCAGTGGCAGGTCTGTTTACAAACATCTTTAATCCCTCGCTCTCCCCGTGTGGAGTGCCCTCCTGCTTCAAGACATCCACTATCGTCCCTGCACCTAACAGACCAAGGTAACATGTCGGAACGACTGTCGCCCTGTCGCCCTCACCTCGATAATAAGGAAATCCTTTAAGAGGCTGGTCGAGGATTACATCGGCAGCCTGCTGCCACCCACACGGGATCCACTAAAATCCGTCTGCCGACACAACCGATCTACACACCATCCTTACACACCTGGGGAAGAAGGATGCTTATGTGAGAATGCTGTTCTTGGACTACAGTTCAGCATTCAACACCATAATTCCGGACTCGACAGGAAGCTCAGAGACCTCGGCTTTGACCCCGTCTTGTGCCGCTGGATCCTGGACTTCCTGTCAGATCTCCGGTAGGGCGTAAGAGTGGGCTCCCTCACCTCTGCCCCTCTGACCCTCAGCACAAGTGTTCCTCAAGGCTGTGTCCTAAACCCCCTCCTTTACTCCCTGTATACCCATGACTGGAATTATCCTCGTGAACCTCCTCTCCAATGCCAGCACATTTTTTTTCTAAGATGAGGGGTCCAAACCTGTTCACAATACTCAGGGTGAGGCCTCACCAGTGCCTTATAAAGCCTCAGCAACACATCCCTGCTCTTGCATTCTAGACCTCTTGAAACGAATGCTAACATGGCATTTGCCTTCCTCAGCACCCACTCAAACTGCAAGTTAACCCTCAGGGTGTTCTGTACATGGACTCCCGAGTCCCTCTGCATTTCAGATTCCTGGACTTTTCTCCCCTTTAAAAAAAAAAATCCGCATATTTATTTCTACTACAAAGTGCACGACCACGCGTTTTCCTACATTGCATTTCATTTGCCTTTTTTCTTGTCCATTCTCCTAATCTGTCTCGGTCCTTCTGCATCCCACCAGTTTCCTCAGCCCTACCTACCCCTCCACCAATCTTCGTATCATCTTCAAACTTGGCAACAGAGCTATCTGTTCCATCATCTAAATCAGTTATATACAGCATAAAAAGAAGTGGCCCCAACACCGACCACTGCGGAACACTTGGTCCTGGTAGCCAACTAGAAAAGGATCCTTCTATTCCCACTGCCTGCCTCCTACCAATCAGCCAGTGCTCTAACCATGTTAGCAACTTTCCTGTAATACCATCGGCTGCTAATTGGATAGGCAGCCTCATATGTGGCACCTTGTCAAAAACCTTCTTAAAGTTCAAATGTACAACATCTACTATGTCACCTTTATCTATCCTATTTGTAATCTCCACAAAGAATTTCAACAGGTTCGTCAGGCAGGATTTTCCCTGAAGGAAACCATGCTGACCTTGTACTAGCTTGTCCTGTGTCACCAGGTATCTCATCACCTCATCCTTAACAGTTGACTCCAACACCTTCCCAACCACCGAGTTCAGGCTAACAGGTCCATAATTTCCTGTCTGCTGTCTTCATCCTATCTGAAAGGACAGAGCGACATTTGCAATTTTCCAGTCCTGAGTCCGGTGATTTCTGAAAGATCATTTATTATGCCACCACAATCTCCAGCGCTACGTCTTTCATAACCCTATGGTGCATTTCCTCTGGTCCGGGTGACTTTGGGTCTTTCAGTTTTTGAGCACCTTCTATCTAAACTGCACCCACTTCTCTTCCTTCACACACCACAACATAAAGAAAGGGAAGATGGATTATGAAAGCAAACTGGCACAAAATATGAAAATTGGATAGTAAAATGTTTTATAATTATATAAAGTAGAAAATGGTGGCTGATGTGAACGTAAGGGGGAATTGATATTGGCGAATGAGGAAATGGCAGAGACTTTGAATGACTATCTTGTGTCAGTCGTCACGTTGTAGGACATGTCTAACAGGTGCAAGAGAGATGTTATGGATGCGATGGGAGTTGAGGATCTCGATATAATAGCTGTCACTAAAGAGGTAGTGCTGAACAAACTTGTGTGTCTGAAGATAGATAACTCCCCTGATCCTGCTGGAGCGCATCTCAGGGCACTGAAGGAAATGGCAGAGGTTATAGTCGAGACTTTGGAGATAATTTACAAAAATTCTTTCTACTCTGTGCAGGTCCCAGCGGATTGGAAAAAGGGCCAATATCACACCACTGTTCAAAAAAGGATGTAGGCTAAAGGCTGGTAACTGTAGTCCAATTCGTGTAACATCTGTAGTTGGGAAAATACTTGAAGCTATCGTGGAAGAAGAAATAACGAAGCATCTGGAAAGAAATGGACCCACCAGGCAGACATGGCATGGATCCTGCAAAGAGAAGTCCTGTTTGACAAACGCACTGGAGCTCTTTGCGGATGTAACCAGGGCACTGGATAGAGGGGAACAGATAGATGTTATTTACTTGGATTTCCAGAAGGCATTCGATATGGAGCCGCATAGAAAAACGCATCGATAAGATAAAGATCCAGAGAGTTGAGGGTGATATATTAGCATGGGTAGAGGATAGGCGAACTAATTAAAAAAACACAGAGAGTTGGGATAGATGGGCGCTACTCTGGTTGGCAATCAGTGGTGAGATGTGTGCCGCAGGGATCGGAGCTGGGCCCGCACCTGATCACGATGTAAATTAGCGATCCGGAAGAGGGGGCCGAGAATACTGAATCTAAATCTGCTGATGACACTAAATTGAGCGGAAAAGCAAATTGTGCGGAGGATACGGAGAGTCTACAGAGAGATATAGATAGGTTAAGTGAGTGGGCAAGTGTCTGGCAGATGGAGTACAATGTTGGTAAATGCGAGGTCATCCACTTTGGAAGGAGAAGTGGAAGATCAGTTTATTATTTAAATTGATTTTAAAAAATTGCAGCATTCTCCTGTGCTGAAGGACCTGTGAGTACTTGAGCATAAATCACAGAAGGTTGGTTTACAAGTGCAGAAGGCTATCGAGAAGGCAAAGGAAATGTTGGGCTCCATTGCTAGAAGGATGAAATTTAAGTGCAGAGGGGTTACGCTGCAACTGTAAGGGTCCTGGTGAGGCCACATTTACGACAAGGTTGGATAGATTTCTGCATAGTTGGGGAATTGAGGGTTGGGGGAAAAGGCAGGTAGGTGGAGATGAGTCCATGGTCAGATCAGCCGTGATCTTACTGAATGGCGGGGCAGGCTCGACGGGCCAGATGGCCGACTCCCGCTCCTAGTTCCTCTTTGAAGATTTCGAGGTCAGTGTAAAGACAGGTAGTTCCAGATTAGATCAGGATTTAGGGATAGGACTGTGGGGAGTGAGAGTTATTACAGTTATTATAGTTCAGGGACATGAATCTGGGGAGTTCGAGGTCATTTTAGGGTCACGGAAAGAATATTAGAGTATTAGAGATCAGATTAGGCTTTCGGGGCTGGGATGTGGGGAGCTAGTGGTCAAATTGGGGCATAGGGACAGATGTAGGGTGAGCATTCCCTCTTTTGTTGGCGCGTGGCCAAGTGGTTAAGGCATTCGTCTAGTGATCTGAAGGTCGCTAGTTCGAGCAATGGCTCAGGCAGCGTGTTGTGTCCTTGAGCAAGGTGCTTTACCACACATTGCTCTGCGACGACACCGGTGCCAAGCTGTATGGATCCTAATGCCCTTCCCTTGGACAACATCGGTGGCGTGGAGAGGGGAGACTTGCAGCATGGGCAACTGCTGGTCTCCCATACAACCTTGCCCAGGCCTGCGCCCTGGAAACCTTCCAAGGCGCAAATCCATGGCCTCATGAGACTAACGGATGCCTATAAATGCAGACAAACCATTACTCTGAGAAGGAATTTCTCAACATCCTGAAAACTGCGCGTCTCTTTAAACGTTTACTGGAGTTCTTAGAGGACATAATGAGTGCAGTGGATAGAGGGGAACAGGTGCATGTCGTATACTTGGATTTCCAGAAGGCGTTCGATAAGGTGCTGCACAAGAGACTTATAAATAAGATACTGATGCATGGAGTCGGAGGAAGCGTATTGGTACGGATAGTGGATTGGTTAACCAATAGTAGACAGAGAGTTAGTATAAACGAGTGTTTCTCCTTTTGGCAGACGGTGGTGAGTGGGATGCCGAAAGGGTCAGTGCTGGGCCTGCAGATATTTACCATTTACATTGATGACTTGGAAGAGGGGACTGAGTATAGCGTAGCAAAATTTGCTGATGACACTAAATTGTACAGAGGATGTGGAGAGTCTGCAGAGGGAAATAGAAAGGTTAAGTGAGAGATGGTTTCACTGAACTCCCGTCGAAGAGAAGATTTAAACTTCTTCAGTGTAGGCACCACCAGAAGAGGCTTCGCAGTAGTGAATTTAAAAACGCAAACACGTGGAATTCTGCAGATGCTGGAAATTCAAGCAACACACATCAAAGTTGCTGGTGAACGCAGCAGGCCAGGCAGCATCTCTAGGAAGAGGTACAGTCAACGTTTCGGGCCGAGACCCTTCGTCAGGACTAACTGAAGGAAGAGCTAGTAAGAGATTTGAAAGTGGGAGGGGAGCGGGAGATCCAAAATGATAGGAGAAGACAGGAGGGGGAGGGATGGAGTCAAGAGCTGGACAGTTGATTGGCAGTGAGTGGGCCGAGGTCTGGCAGATGGAATACAACGTTGGTAAATGGGAGATCATCCACTTTGGAATGAATAATAGAAGAGCAGATTATTATTTAAATGCGATTTTTTTTCACGCACGAGTTCGATATTAACATATTTTAACAAAAATTGTGGGGGTACAAGAGTTGTATGGCGCATCTGAACTCGTGCGTGAAAAAAATTGACTCATGGAATGTAAAAGGTTGGCCACCCCTGATTCAAATGGTGAGAGATTGTAGCATGGTGTTGTGCAGAGGGACTTGGGAGTGTTTGTTCATAAATCGCAAAAAGTTGGCTTGCAGGTACAACAGGTTATTAAGAAGGCAAATGGAATGTTGTCCTTCATTGCCAGAGGGATTGAATTCAAGAGCAGGGAGGTCATGCTGGAACTATACAGGGTACTGGTGAGGCCGTACCTAAAGTACTGTGTGCAGTTCTGGTCTCCGTACTTGAGGGAGGATATACTGGTTTTGGAGGCCGTGCAGTGGAGGTTCGTCGCCGCTAGGTCAGATCTGGAATTTCCAGTTGGCGGACTATTTCCCTCCACACTGCTCTGACATATTGGGAAATCATGTCCGTGGCAGGTTACAGCAGCGGTTTGCCTTTGCTTTCTGCCGGGTGAGGTTAAAGAGATCACCACCTCTTGCGTTGGATGACCAGGATGTCTAAGTGCCCTGTCCTGCTCTTAGCTCTCCACCAACGCCTGCTGGCCTGCCTTCTTGACCGTTGGACCATTAATCGGTCTCCTCCACTCAATCTGCCAGGGCCGGACTTCACACGCTGGGATAGGCAGATCCCCTACCTCACCGAGGGTCAAAGACCCGTCGGCTACCCTCACCTGGTTTGGCCCGTCTGCCGAGGCGGTTTACCGGGTGTGGCCGCTGTGTGTGCTACGACTACTTGGAGCCACAGGTGAGAGCTGAGCGCCAGGTGGGGACCAAGAGTGAACGAGCTGCCCTGAAAAAGGGCACGGCAGGCACCCCCCCACCACCAGAGGTGCTACCCCTCCCTAAACATACCATACACCCCAGAGGAGGTTCACCAGATTGATTCCAGGGATGAAGGGGTTAATCTAGAAGGAGAGATTGACTTGTCTGGGACTGTACTCTCTGAAATTCAGAAGAATGAGAGGGGATCTTATAGAAACATACAAAATTTTGAAAGGGATAGATAAGATAGAAATAGGAAAGTTGTTTCCATTGGCAGGTGAGACTAGAACTAGGGGACATTGCCTCTGGATTCAGGGGAGAAGATTTAGGACGGAGATGAGGAGAAACTGTTTTTCCCAGGGAGTGGTGAATCTGTGGAATTCTTTGCCCAGGGAAGCAGTTGAGGTCTTCACTAAATATATTTAAGAAACAGTTAGATCGGTTTTTACATAGTAGGGAAATTAAGGGTTACGGGGAAAAGGCAGGTAGATGGAGCTGAGTTTACGGACAGATCAGCCATGAATCATGGGGCAGGCTCGATGGGTGGGATGGCCTACTCCTGCTCCTATTTCTTATGTTCTTAAGTTCTTTTTGGAAGATGCATACTCTGAATATTTAGAATGACAATTGAATATTCACATACTTTCGGTTTTGTTTAGTCATGGGTTTTTGTGGACGAGATCGAGATTCCCGGATGGCATGTTGCCACCTGGGTACCAGGGACCGGGACATTTCGGATTCACTCCTCTGAACTTTATAAGTGGGAGGGTGATCGGCCAGAGTCTGTGGTCCATACAGGTACCTATGACATAGAGTGGAAGAGGGACGAGGTTCTGAAAAGTGAGGTCACGGAGTCAAGTGGTAAGTTTATGGACAGGAGCTCCAGGATTGTGATCTCATGATTTCTACCCATGCTACGCACTAGTGACAGATCAGATAGTTTAATACGTGGCTAAGAAGTTGGTGTAGAAGGGAAAGCTTCGGAATTTTTGCATCATTGGGCTCTTTTCCCGGGAAGGTACAAAAGACAGAGTTTGCGCCTGAACTGCAGGGACTAATATCTAAGCCGAACGGACTGCTCGTAATGTACGCGCGGGTTTTAGCTAGAGTTACAGGACAGAGGGACTAGAGTGCCATAACTGATAATGGGGAGGTTGAGAAGACGGATTTGGAAAATGACTCAGACCATGTCCGGAATCAAAATGCAGTAAACGCATATTGCAATTTATTTATTTATTTATTTATTACTATCATTTTATTATTCTTTTTCTTCTTCTTCCATATTAAGCATTGCATTGAATTGCTGCTGCTAAGTTAACAAGTTTCACAGCACATGCCGGTGTTAATAAACCTGATTCTGATTCTGAATTAATCACTCTGATGGCCTGGTGGAAGAAGCTGTCCCAGAGCCTGTTGGTCCTAGCTTTTATGCTGCGGTACCGTTTCCCGGATGGCTGCAGCTGGAACAGTTTGTGGTTGGGGTGATTTGGGTCCCCAATGATCCTTTGGGCCCTTTTTACACTCCTGTCTCTGTAAATGTCCTGAATAGTGGGAAGTTCACATCTACAGATGCTCTCAATTGTGCCCCTGTAGAAACTCCTCAGGATTTGGAGACCCATCCCAAACTTCTTCAATCATCTGAGGTGAAAGAGGCGCTGTTGTGCTCTTTTCACAACACAGCCGGTATATACAGACCATGTGAGATCCTCGGTGATGTGGATGCTGAGGAACTTAAAGTTGTTTACCCTCTCAACCCCAGATCCATAGACGTCAATAGGAGTTAGCCCATCTCCATTCCTCCTGTAATCCACAACCAGCTCCTTCGGTTTTGCGACTTTGAGGGAGAGGTTGTTCTCTTGACACCACTGACTGCTTCTCTGTAGGCTGTCTCATTATTATTTGAGATTTGGCCAATCAGTGTGGTATCGTCAGCAAATTTAATTAGCAGAGTGGAGCTGTTGGTGGTCACACAGTCACACAGAGAGTAAAGGAGGAAGCTTAGTACACAGCCCTGAGGGGCACATTTGAAGGTCAGAGGGGCAGAGGTGAGGGAGCCCACTCTTACCACCTGCCGGCGATCTGACAGGAAGTCCAGGATCCAGCTGCATAAGGCAGGGTCGAGGCCGAGGTCTCTGAGCTTCTCGTCAAGCCTGGAGGGAATTATGGTGTTGATTGCTAATTTGTAGTCCCAGAACAACATTCTCACATAAGCATTCCTTTCCTCCAGATGGGTAAGGACGGTGGGTAGAGCTGTGGCTGCTGCGTCAGCTATCGATCGGTCGTGTCGTTAGGTGAATTGTAGGGAGTCCAGTGAGGGTGGTAGCAAGCGGCAGATGTAGTCCTGACCAACATGTCAAAGCATTTCCTTATTATTGAGGTGAGTGCGACAGGACGCCAGTCTTTCAGACATGTCACCTTGGTCTTTTTAGGGACAAGAACAATGGTGGATGCTTTGAAGCAGGAGGGCACTCTACACTGGGAGAGGGAGAGATTTCAAGATGTCTGTAAGCACACCAGCCAGTTGTGCAGTGCACACTCTGAGTCCAGTCCGTCCTCGTCCTGTCCGAGTCCCACAGCTCTCTTACCTACTCTCTGTCAGCATTGTCTCACTCACGCACACATTATCCCATCGCCCTCTTACATGCACTGACCCATCTCTCTCTCTGTTTCTCTCTCTCTCTCTCACACACACACACACACACACACACACACACACACACACAGTATCTCATCGCCCTCTTACATACACTGACCCATCTCTCTCTCTGTTTCTCTCTCTCTCTCTCTCTCACACACACACACACACACACACACACACACACACACACACAGTATCTCATCGCCCTCTTACATACACTGACCCATCTCTCTCTCTGTTTCTCTCTCTCTCTCTCTCTCTCACACACACACACACACACACACACACACACACACACATACACACACACAGTATCTCATCGCCCTCTTACATACACTGACCCATCTCTCTCTCTGTTTCTCTCTCTCTCTCTCTCACACACACACACACATTATCCCATCGCCCTCTTACATACACTGACCCATCTCTCTCTCTGTTTCTCTCTCTCTCTCTCTCTCTCTCTCTCACACACACACAGTATCTCATCGCCCTCTTACATACATTGACCCATCTCTCTCTCTGTTTCTCTCTCTCTCTCACACACACACACACACACAGTATCTCATCGCCCTCTTACATACACTGACCCATCTCTCTCTCTGTTTCTCTCTCTCTCTCTCTCACACACACACACACATTATCCCATCGCCCTCTTACATACACTGACCCATCTCTCTCTCTGTTTCTCTCTCTCTCTCTCTCTCTCACACACACACACACAGTATCTCATCGCCCTCTTACATACATTGACCCATCTCTCTCTCTGTTTCTCTCTCTCTCTCTCTCTCTCTCTCTCACACACACACACACACACAGTATCTCATCGCCCTCTTACATACACTGACCCATCTCTCTCTCTGTTTCTCTCTCTCTCTCTCTCACACACACACACACATTATCCCATCGCCCTCTTACATACACTGACCCATCTCTCTCTCTGTTTCTCTCTCTCTCTCTCTCTCTCTCACACACACACACACACAGTATCTCATCGCCCTCTTACATACACTGACCCATCTCTCTCTCTGTTTCTCTCTCTCTCTCTCACACACACACACACACACACACACAGTTACAGTATGTCATGTATCACAGTGGTCATAACTGAATTTTGACTGAAGAAAAAAAACATCAGAGTTGAGGGCTTCGCATCCCTGAGCATCCATAAGACCATAAAACAGCGGAGCAGAATTAAGTCATTTGGCTCATCGAGTCTGCTCTGGCTTTTCATCATGTCTGATCCATTTTCCCTCTCAGCCCCAATCTCCTGCCTTCTCTCCGTGTCCGTTCATTCCCTGGCCATTCAAGAACCCACCACCCTCTGACGTAAACATACGTACACTGGCTTCCACAGTAGCCCGTGGCAACGAATTCACCCCTCTCTGGCTCTGGATGGGTATTCATGGATACAACAAGTGGTGGGAAAGATATGGGATGTAACTTACAACGGGAGATCCAAAAGGCATGTCCAAAGAGAAATGGTCAACAGTCACGAGAGACTTCAACCTGTAAATAGATGTGGGAGAATCAGGGTGGTCCCGGATCACAAGAGAGTGTCATGGTCCGGTCCGTGAAATCCGCATTGCGGTTCACGGTCTGGTCCATGTGCCTTATTCCAGGTTTTCCGGTTTTCCCCAGTTTCTGTTGAGGAAGCTGATTCTCGTTTAGGCTGGCTTCATAGATAGCTTCAGGATTCAGCCTTTGGCTTCTGGATTGTTCCTGTCCAAACCCACTGTCTGAATCCCTTCCCGTTTCTTCACTTCCCACCCGGGGCCCTGCCTAAAGCCTTGCCTCGCCTTGCCTCGTCTGAAGACTTGCCTCGCCTCGCCTCATCTGAAGACTTGCCTCGCCTGAAGCCGCGCCTGTAACCCTCGCCTGCAACCTTCAGCTTCACTGCTGTCAAGTTCAACCTCCGGAGCAAGATAAGGTACTGTCTATCGTTGTTTTGAACTGTCTCTGTGTCCACGCCTTCACTAGGTAGGTCTGGCCGTTTGCCGCTACCTAGTGTTGAGAACCGTCTCGTCATATTCTGCGTTCTGTGTAATGAGTCCCGGGCCTATGTCCTGTACCCAAGGAGGGGTCCCGGCTTTGTGTTCCATGTTCCTGTCTCTTCCTCAACCAAGGTTCTGCGTTCCTGTTTCTCCTTCGGTCAAGTTCAGGCTTCGGGGTCTCGTCCAGTCCTAGCCACGTCCAACAACCTTGTCCTGTCCAAGCCACGGCTTTGTGTTCTCGTCTCGTCCATGTGTCTCGCCCAGTCCAGGAGTTCCTTGCCCAGCCCGGTGCTGAGGTTTTCTCGACCTGTGCTGGGGTTCCCTTGCCCTGTCCAGGAGTCTAACGTGCAGTCCTGTTGGCACTCCCAGTCCTGTAGCCACGTCATGTACCTGCCCACTTCCGGGGTCCGAGCCTGTGTCAAGACCCAGGTTCTGGGTCCTTGTCCAGTCTCTGGCTCGGAGTCCAAGCACAGGCTCCTAGTTCCCAGTTCCTTGTCCTGGCCCCACTTGCCTAGCCATTGTCCTAGCCCAAGTCTGTGTTCTTGTCACAGCTACTAGATTGCATCCAGTCACGTCCCTAACTCTAGTCCTTGTCCAGTTCCCTGTGCTTCAGTGTCTGTGTCTTGCATTTGGATCTGCTCCCAGCGCCCTCATTATGACAGAGAGGGAATTCGTGAATTCTAATTTCTAATCCCACTGTTCCGAATTCTGTCCGCAGTCCGGTATTGGTGTCTGGACTAATGGAGGGAGTGGAGGCGAAGGGAGACGGGAGTGGGAAAGAGAGGGAGGAAGCGATGGGGGGAGAGTGGGTAGCGGGGGGGGAGCAGAGAGGGGAACAGGAGAGGGATGATAGAGGGAGCGGGGTAACAAAGGAGTGGTGAGACGGCAGCAGGAGACAGAGGGAAGCGGAGGGAGAGAGTGGGAAAGAAGAAAGGAGGCAGAGAGCGGCGGGAACAAGAAAGAGGGAAGGAGGTGGGGGAAAGGAGAGAGAAAGGGAATGACGGAGCAGAGAGAGAATGGTGCAGGGAGAGAGGGTGGGGCGGAAGGAGTCCAAGGGAAAGAGAGGGGGGATGGCGTGAGTAAGTGTGGAGTGAGAGGATGAGAGAGTAGTAGAGAGAAAGAAGAGGAGGAAAGGAACAGCGGGGTCGAGAGTGAGGGGCCGGCAGGGGAGAGAGTGAGGTGTAGGACACAGGGGAGGGAGAAAGAAGAAACGTGGGAAAGAGTGGGAGAAAGGATAGAAAGGGGACGGAGAGCGTGTGCGGTACGCCAGAGGCGAGGCAGAGAGAGGGAAGAGGGGCTGACGGAGAAAGTGGCGGAGGAGAGCGAGGGGGAATATGGGAGAGACCAGTGCAATGACCATTCGACTGCAAAAGCTTCGCTCTAATAAAATTGCATTGATGCGATTGGGTCTCTTTTATTTTCGTCTGGACGCTGGTGGTTACCTTACTGGGTTGGCGAGTGTCTCCTGTGCGGAGGGGCTGCATGGGGTGGTAGAATGTGGAAGGGATCGTTTACTGCTGAGAGGTTTGGTGTCGTTAATCTGCAGGGTCCTCTCTGCTGTCCCGGAACCTTATCGGCTGATTCTCTTTCACTTTTTCCTCTCTTCCGATCTCCTCCGCAGCGTCTCTTCCTATCTGTCCTCGCTCCCTATTACTCTCCTTCTCCCCAGCCTCCCTCTTCCTCTCCCCTTACTCTCTTCCATAATAAACGGACGAAACAAGAGCAGGAGTCGGTCATCTGGCCGGTCGACCCGGCTCCGCCGTGTAATCAGACCCCGGCAGATTTACCCGTGGACACAGCGCCACCTACCGTTCATGGACATCTGCCATGTGTCGAAGAGCGCCGGGCTTCTCCGTTTCTCTGGCGCCTGTATTTCCTAATTATTATCTTAACTAGGACTGTTAAGTGCTGGTGCTTTCGATTTAACCTTGTCAAGTTAATTGAGACTGGCTCGCCTCTCGCTGTGCCAGGCGGGTCGGGCTATCGTGTGGTGACTCAACTTTTCATAACGGCGTTCATGGAGTGTGGCGATCTCACACTAATGGTTTCTAAGTTCCGTCTTTTTTTTCGCCCATTTCTTTCCCTTTTGATTTGCCAGGGGATTGGGGTTTGGGGTGATATCTTTTTGCGGGGCAGTGGGTCGGGTGTTGGCGGTCGGGATGCTGTTCCTTTCTGTGCGGTGTGGTGTCGACGTTTCACTCCGAACGGATTTTCTATTCTCCCTACGTCTCGTTCCCATCTCGGGAGGTGCAGGGATGGAGAAGGATGTGGCAGGCTATTGTCCCGGTGCACGCCGAGAGGACGAGGCTGGAAAGCAGGTCGGCACAGACTGGAAGGACCAGGGGGTCTGTTTATGTGCGTGCTGTCTGATAACTCTACAGCCTCTGCCTAAGAATCCAGTCCAGTAACTTACCTACCCCTGATGTCAAGCGGGCCTATGGTTTTCAGGAATACCCATCCCGCTTTTAAATTAACAATAATATTTATTATTGGCTTTCTGGAATCTTGCTTGTGGGTGAGGCGAACCCAAATATATTGGTCAAATCCTCAGTAATACCGATCTCCTCCCTCTCAATAAGGTGGAGAATGGAAACATATCCCGCTTAATGCTCTTGAAGCGACCAGACGAGACCTCCCTGGTGGCTTGTACTTAGAGTAATTTGAAAGCAGTTTGTATACCTACAGGACAGGAAAGGTTTGGTCATACACTCTGACAGCGGGCTAAAGACCCTTCGGCGCATGTGCAAAGCAGCGAAGGTACATTCAAGCCAATTCCTGTCCCAGGGTGATGCGTCAAACGCAGGCTCTTGTTTTCCCACTGTTTTTTTGTTTGTTTTTAATTTAGTGTCGTTTTGCATCTTTTCCCGAGACTGCTGCGGGGGCGGGGGGGGGGGGGGGAGGGAACAACCTGTGTAACACAGTCAAGTTAAACCTGACACATAATGTTTTCAGGAGATGGGAGTTGACAGACCATTTTTTCACACTCACGGTGGTGGGTTTTTGAAATGAATTCCAGGGGCGATGGTGGAGGGAGAGGCGATGGAGGATATTCGACTCCACATGAATATGGGGAGAACGGAGGGAGGTGGACCTTGTGTGGGTAGACGGAATTGGCACAGCTGGGCATGAAATTACCAGTTCAATTGGTTCAGAACAACGCAGTGAGCAGAAAGTCCTGTTCCCGTTCTGTCCCGGCCAATCTCCCGATAACACAGACCCCCTCCTCCTGGCAACACCCTCGTTAATCTATTCGACATCCTTCCAGTTTAACCACATTTTTCTCTCTCTCTCTCTCTCTCTCTCTCTCTCTCTCTCTCTCTCTGTCACACACACACACACACACACACTATATATATATATAGTTTTCCCAATCACCCCAATCCCACGCGAGCAAGGATCTGACTTCCCCACCTCCCTCAGCCAATATCTCACGTCTCCCCCTCGCAACCGCATCCATGTCTCCCTCGATTTACATCCCTCTCTTCCATCCTCTTCTGATCCACACTCCGCTGCTCCTAATGTCCCACAGCTGCTGGTCCATGGGACGACCCTCCCGGAATTAACAGAAGGGGGATCAGCGATGAATGTGAGGATCTGGAGACCGGACTCGTGACACTGCTGCGGCCTCTGGGCTCTGCTCAGTGCAAAGCCTGAGTAATGAACTGAAGCAACGACGTGAACTGATATTTCACCGCGTTGAACAGCTGCTCCCTGAATTTCGACTGAGTGACCGCGTAAATAAATGTGTTCGTGCAGCAGCTGAAATTCTTCAGCAGGCCTCCGACCGTGTGAAAGATCCATTCAGAATCATTGAAATTGAATCCTATTCCTGAGATCTCATAATACATGAAATTTACAACGTGGGTCATCCACAGGAGGATGAAGCTGCCGGAGAGGGTGAAGAGTAAAACCACAGACCTCCTCCTGCTCTCCATCTCCGGGTCACCGCGGTTCTCCGCCTTGCTCTGACCCCTCAGCCCCTTCCGGACACGACTGGCCACAACAATGCAGCATCTCCAAGTTTGCGGATGACACGAAGCTGGGTGGCAGTGTTAGCAGTGAGGAGGATGCTAAGAGGATGCAGGGTGACTTGGATAGGTTAGGTGAGTGGGCAAACTCATGGCAGATGCAATTTAATGTGGATAAATGTGAAGTTATCCACTTTGGTGGCAAAAATAGGAAAACAGATTATTATCTGAATGGTGGCCGATTAGGAAAAGGGGAGGTGCAACGAGACCTGGGTGTCATTATACACCAGTCATTGAAAGTGGGCATGCAGGTACAGCAGGCGGTGAAAAAGGCGAACGGTATGCTGGCATTTATAGCGAGAGGATTCGAGTACAGGAGCAGGGAGGTACTACTGCAGTTGTACAAGGCCTTGGTGAGACCACACCTGGAGTATTGTGTGCAGTTTTGGTCCCCTAATCTGAGGAAAGACATCTTTGCCATAGAGGGAGTACAAAGAAGGTTCACCAGATTGATTCCTGGGATGGCAGGTCTTTCATATGAAGAAAGACTGGATGAACTGGGCTTGTACTCGTTGGAATTTAAAAGATTGAGGGGGGATCTGATTGAAACGTATAAGATCCTAAAGGGATTGGACAGACTAGATGCAGGAAGATTGTTCCCGATGTTGGGGAGGTCTAGAACGAGGGGTCACAGTTTGAGGATAGAGGGGAAGCCTTTTAGGACCGAGGTTAGGAAAAACTTCTTCACACAGAGAGTGGTGAATCTGTGGAATTCTCTGCCACAGCAAACTGTTGAGGCCAGTTCATTAGCTATGTTTAAAAGGAAGTTAGATATGGCCCTTGTGGCTACAGGGGGTATGGAGGGAAGGCTGGGTTCTGAGTTGGATGATCAGCCATGATCATAATAAATGGCGGTGCAGGCTCGAAGGGCCGAATGGCCTACTCCTGCACCTATTTTCTATGTTTCTATGTTTCTATGTAACAATGTGTCTGACTGTCAGAGCGTTGAGCAGCAGAATCACAGCGAAAGGGATGCACGGATTTAAAACTATATCGAGCCAATCGTATACTACCCATCCGAGGTCAGTGAAAGTATTGGGCTTTAGGTCACAGAACCACGGTACGTTGTTGATTATCTCTCTGGGTTCCCAGAGAAAGTAGCGGGGAACCTTTTTCAGAAAGGACAGCACGCCGGTTGTTGTGAGAACCACAGCCGCAGTTTTCCCGATGCAATATTTTGTTTTCAGCTTCTGACAGCAGATGCCGACAAACCGATCGAAAGTGAACATGACGGTGAACCAGACAGAGCAGTGTGTGGCCGTGAACCTCAGTACCTCGATAACCCTGCACAGAGGAGTAATCCTCAGAAAATTCCACGTAAAGTAATGATTTAACACCTGATGCACAAGGACCTCGATGACTACGGTCAGTAGATCCCCCGTTGCCATGGCAACCAGGTAGCGAGTGGTGCAGGGAGAGAGACCGCACTTTCCCCGGGACAGGATCACAATCGCCGCTAAATTCACTGCAGGGAGAGAGGAGGGAACAGACACCGGGCATTATTAAACTCATTCTCCGGGAATGGACACATGTTCGGGTTTCAGCCAGAGGTCATGAGAGCTAGATGCGGTGAACGACTGCTCGTCCAACACCAAACATGGGTCACACTGTCTCTGACCTGCCTTCTTCAGTGTGGAGATAAGGCGATGTGTTGATAATGGATTGAAACTTCCCTGTCACACCTTCCCGGACGATTCCCGGCTCCCAACAGTGGGACACTCCGGGCAGGGTGTCATTAAAGGACAAAGTATTCACTCCGGTCAATAACTCATAAACAGTCAACACCACAATGTACAACATTCCCAGTCTCACATTCCCGGAGAGCTGCCTGTGCCCAGCATTGGTCCAACTCTGAACAAAATTCCATCAAATGCAAGAACAACGATCGAGTCGGTCCATTGAGTTTGAGTAGAGACAGAGGCTTAGTTCCGTTTGTCATTCAACCCGAAAAATCAGAATATTGAATCGACAGAACCGATATCACTGACGGATATTACTGCCACGAGCACAGAGCGGGAAGCTTGTTAAGTGACCCCAAACAGGCTCACACCGGTATACAGACGGAAGTGCCAAACACGAATATCTGTGCTCACTCACCAGGAACTCCAATGAAGACAATGAACACGCTCAGTATTTTATCCACACGCCGGTACCTATCAAACAATGCAGGCATTTTCTCGAGCCAGTGATCTGTCCCCCAGTGCTGCAGGCGATCTCTCGGAATGGAATCGTAAGGCTGCACATTCCTGGGGTTTCAAGCAACATACATCAAAGTTGCTGGTGAACGCAGCAGGCCAGGCAGCATCTATAGGAAGAGGTGCAGTCGACGTTTCAGGCCGAGACCCTTAATACCATTTACCGACTCCACGGGGGCAGGTTTCATCAGATTTAAAAATAAACATTTTGAATTGATTTACAATCCGCTTAACGTCAGCCACGTGCAATCCCGGGTTGTAGCATTGTGATTAACTTCGTGAATTAATTGTGAAACCGCCAGCGACGGATATTCTGATGTCGCTAAGGAATGTAAATTAAGAGCGGCATTCCTCCAGCATAGGGTATGTTGTTTCAAAGACTAATCAGACCCATCACTTCACCTCACCTTGCGTCAGTCCGACTTGTGGAACGGCTGAGCAAATAAACTCCACGCTGTTTCTTCAGTAATTGTTAACGCAGCTCCTCTCACTGTAACCTTATCTCTCACTGCCGGTACAACAAACCATCTTCAATCGTCGGGTTAAACGCGAGCGGTATGAACAACAACGATCGGTGCTCATCCCGGTTCCAGTCACTGATTTAACCGTGACTGCCCACCCCTCTGGAAACTCAGCATCTAACGGGGCCGAGACAGTATCCGGGGATCAGAGGGGATGAAGAATTGACCATTTTGAGAACTGACAACCGACCTTCATTAACAAAGGTCATATTAAGTTCGCTCTCCCAATCTTGTTTAATCTTTAGTGAGACGTTGTCTCTTCGTAGCAAAAATAAATTATAAATTCTACCAACTGAACCTCTCACTAAAGGATTCATATTCAAAATAGTATCCAACAAATCAGGTTCTTGCATATATGGGAACTTAGGTAAGTATTTTTTGTAAAAAATGTCTAACCAGAAGATATTGCAGGAAGTATGTCTGAGAAAGAGAATATTTGCTAATTCAAAAGTCATCAATCGACCAGTACAAAATAAATCTGCAAAAAAAAACAGATCCCTTTGTTTCTCCATGGGAGAAAAATGGGATCGGTTATTGCAGGTTTAAATTTTAAAAATTCGATATAAATAGCTAGACAATTTAAATTGTTTAAAATTATGAGTTGCGAAACTGAAACCAAATCAGTAAGGACTGTTTAATAACAGGGTAGAGGTTTAAATTTGGAATGCTAGCAAGTTGTAAAGGTAATTGAGCTCCTAATAATGAGATTAAATGAAATTGTTTGATAGCTTTTAATTCCAAATCAATATAAGCTGGTTTTTGGTTCTTGTCGAGCCAAAAACATAATTGTCGAATATTAACAGCCCAATAATACAATCTTAAATTAGGTAGTGCAATTCCACCATCTTTTCTAGATTTTTGTAAATGATACTTATTAATTCTTGGTCTTTTATTATTCCAAATAAAGAACGAAATAATAGGGTCAACTTGATTTAAAAAAATTCGTTAAAAAGATAGTTATATTTTGAAAAATATATAAAAATCTAGGTAAAATCATCATTTTCACGGCATGAATACGACCTTTTAAAGAAAGTGTAAATGGGTTCCATCTAGAAAATAATTGTTTCATAGAGTCCATTAAATGAGCTACATTAGCTTTATAAAGATTTTTTTAAGTAATGATAATACCTAAATATTTAAAAGAATTAACAATTCTAAATGGAATGTCGTTATATATATAAAAACAGGAGCATTTAATGGGAACAATACACTTTAATTTAAGTTAAGTTTACATCCTGAAAATTTTCCAAAATCATTTAGTATTTCCAAAAGATTAGAAATAGATTCTTCAGGGTTCGAAATATAAACCAAAAGATCATCTGCATAAAGAGAAATCTTATGTATGGTCCCATTTATAGAGATACCATGAATATTTTTAGCTTCACGGAGTATTATAGCCAAAGGCTCCGGTACAAGATTAAATAATAAAGGACTTAACGGACATCCCTGTCTAGTACCTTGTGAGAGTGAAAAGAAATGGGACCTAAGATTATTAGTAATAACAGTACCAACAGGATTCTTATAGATCATTTGAATCCACTTATTAAAATTTTTACCAAAGCCAAATTTTTCTCATATATTAAACAGATATGTCCATTCAACTCTATCAAATGCCTTTTCTGCGTCAAGAGAAATAACACATTGGGGTATCTTGGATAATAATGAGTATATAATGGTCATCAATCGCCGAACATTGGAGAAAGAATAAATAAAGCCTGTTTGATCCGTAGAGATGATTTTAGTTAAAATATTTTCCAAACAGTTAGCCATTATCTTAGAAAGAATTTTTGCGTCCACATTTAATAACGAAATAGGTATTTATGATGAGTGTTCAGTAGGATCTTTATCTTTCTTAAGGATTAAGGAAACAGAGGCTTCTTAAAAGGAGGTAAATTACCCTTCTCAAAAGATTCATGAAATATTTCCAAAAGATATGGAGAAAGTAAGTTTTCAATTTTTTTTAGTAAAATCCTACCGAATAACCATCTAGTCCAGGAGCTTTACCTGATTGCATTGACAACACAGCTTTCTGAATTTCATGCTCAGTAATTGGAGCATCATGAATCTGTTGATCTTCAACAGTAATTTGAGGAAATTTAATCTTATGTAAAAAAGCCCTCATTTTGGAGGAATCCGCAGGATATTGAGATTTATAAAAATCAGAACAAAAATCCTGAAAAATATTATTAATGTCTTCATGCTTACTTGCTATATCTCCATGATCTTTACGAATCTTTAAGATGTGTCTTTTAGCTCTAGCTGCCCTTTATTGGGAAGCTAAGAGCCTATTATTTTTATCCCCTGTTACGTACCCCGTTACTGGGTTGCCAAACCAGCAGAAATGGATCACTCAGTTGGAGTCTGGAGTACTAGAACTAAGAAAGTTTTATTAAAGAAACAAGCAACACAGTAATCGAAAGGATAATAAATGCAACAGTTCAACAATGATAACCACACATGTGCACAGAATTAAGATAACAGCATCAATCAAGCTCTATCGTTGTCTAGGGGTAAATGACCAAATTTCAAAAGGACTCAAAGTTCAGTCCAGTTTAGTAGTCCAGTTCGCAGTAATCGTTGCCATGGCGATGGACAACGTGGGGGAAGAGAGAGATAGAACAGGAACAACTGATCATTCAGCGCAGCTTCACTCACAGACCGGCGAGATGGCTCACAAGCAGCTTTTGGGCGGGTCCTTGGTGATGTCACCTGAGGTCACCGACTGTGACCCCTCCTCCAGATGCGGTCGATCCTCTGCAGTGAACCCGGCACCCAGGCAAGGGCGGACACACACCGGGTTCCCGCTGATCGTACCTTTCCACCCTGGTCGTTGTCTGATACTTCCCACCGACTCGTGAGAGGCGTACCGCTTCCAGGGTCTCGTTACCTCGGGTGGCGTGTGTGTCGCCTTAGCGAACCTGTCCCTTTTTATCCCCCTGCTGCGGTATCACCTGTCCATCACTTCAAACAGTTCAGGGTTCAAAGGGGGAGCCGCTCCAGACAGCTCTCTCTCTCCCACGTCCCTTCATTACACATCTCCAGACGCTGCTCCATTGTTCCTTATCTCTCCTTCCCCTGAGGGCAGGTGGCAGACCAACTGCTGATGCCACTGATGCTAACCTAGGCCAGCAAACATCTTAATTTTATGTGTATTCTCGTCACACCCCAAAAACATAAAACTGACTTTTCAATTTAAACAAATATCCTTCAATAGGATAAGTTAATAATAAATTATATTGTGACTGTAATTCCACTCTTCTTTTAAACAAATCAACGTTTGGAGAGGTTGCATTGATGTTATCTAAATCTTTAATTTGTTTAGAAATTTTATCTAATTCCACTCTTGTCTGTTTCTTCAGCTTAGCTAAATACGAAATAATCTGACCACGTAAGCAAGCTTTTTGTTTATCCCAAATTACTAACTTTGAGACGTTTCTTGTATTATTAAAGAGAAAAAACTCTTTTATCTGAATTTCAATAAACTCAACAAATTCTGAGCTTTGTAACAAATATTCTGGAAAACGCCGAGGTGGTCTTCTAGAAGCAACATCTTTCAGTTAAAGTATTAGGTTTAAGGGAGTGTGATCAGAGATAACAATTGCATCTATTCACATTTCTGAACATTAAATAGAAGTCGAGGCTCAACTATAAAATAGTCGATTCTCGAATATTTATCATGAACATGTGAGAAAAAGGAATATTCCCTATCACTAGGATGCGTATGTCTCCAAACGTCAATTAAGCTATAATCAATTAAAAAGGAATTAATAAGTGATGCAGAGCGATTAGGGATTTGATGTTTAGATGATGACTTATCTATTAAAGGATTTAAACAAGTATTAAAATCACGACCCATTAATAACATATATTCATTTAGATCGGGTAATAAAGCAAAATCATCTTTGAAAAATAAGGAATCATCAGCATTTGGCCCATATATATTAACCAAAACCATTTTCCTGTTGTAAATTGTTCCTTTAGCAACCAAAAATCCACCATTGATAAACGAATATACAAACGTTTGTAATATCCTCCTGATTAAAAGGAATATTGGAATCAATAAAAATGAAAACACCTCTCATTTTACTTTGATAATTTGTATGAAACTGAGGATCCTTCCAAAATTTAGAACATCGATTTTTATTACATTTTTGCGTCTCTTGTGCAAAGATTATATCAGTTTGGAATCGGTTAATAGTTTTAATAGTTTTAAATGTTTTCTTACGCTTAATGAGATGATTCCAACCACGGACATTCCAACTTAAAACATTTAACTGTTTAAATATCATCATGAGAGTTTATATCTAAAGAAAGTATTTAGACGCATGTCAGGACAAGGTAGTCGAGAATGGCGAAGATAACAGCAAAAATAATAATTTGCGTACGTTTCGGAATTTCATAATGGGGATAAAAATCAGAAAAAAGAAGGAAAAAACCCACCCAACCTACAAAGTGTACAAAGCCCGGAAATAAGTCGACATCAATCGACGCAAGCCCCAAAGAATGCATAGGAAGCCAATGATAAACTCCACTCACAACAGGCTGGAGGAACCCAGCAGGTCGGGCAGCATCTGTGGAAACGATCAGTCAACGTTTCGGGCCGGAACCCTTCGTAGGGACTGAAGAGGGAAGGGGCAGATTGGGCCTCTTCTTCCAGCACCTCCACTCCGTCCGCCATAACAGACAGGATCTCCCGGTAGCCACCCACTTCAACTCTGCTTCCCACTCCCATTCAGATATGTCCATACATGGCCTCCTCTACTGCCATGATGAGGCTAAACTCAGGTTGGAGGAGCAACATCTCATATACCGTCTCGGTAGTCTCCAGCCCCTTGGTATGAACATAGAATTCTCCAACTTCCGGTAATTCCCTCCCCCTCCCTCCCCTATCCCTATTTCACTCTGCCCCCTCCTCCAGCTGCCTATCACCTCCCTCATGGTTCCGCCTCCTTCTACTACCCATTGTGCTTTCCCCTATTCCTTCTTCACCTTTCCTGCCTATCACCTGCCTGCCTCCCTTCTCCCACCCCGTTATCTTTCCCCTTACTGGTTTTTCACCTGGAACCTACCAACCTTCTCCTTCCCACCTTCCCCCCATCTTCTTTATAGGGCCTCTGCCCCTTCCCTCTACAGTCCTGACGAAGGGTTCCGGCCCGAAACGTTGACTGATCGTTTCCACGGATGTTGCCCGACCTGCTGAGTTCCTCCAGCGTGTTGTGAGTGTTGTTTGATCACAGCATCTGCAGAGTATTTTGTGAATTATAAACTCCCCCTGCCTGAGTAGAGGTGAAAAATGAAAAGAGTAGTCTCTGTCGCCCTCTTCCGGCTATACAGCTCATTACAGTTGACATACAGCTCATTCCAGCTGAGTTGTAAAGAACAGTTATTTGAAACGACCTTCAGTTTTGAAAATAACCTTCATAATATTAGATAAGGAAAAAGAAACACGTCCAAAAAAATTCCTGAAATATTTGCTCAGAAGAAAACAATCGCCATCTTTAAATTATCAAATCTATCTTTGAAACGTAAAGAAACCCAGATAATTATTTAAACGTTCTTAGCAAAAAAAAAAATTCAAAGCAATAAAAGCAATGAGGTCATTTAAATGCAGCAAACAGGAAAAATTCTAGACGGTTCAAAGTTATCTGTAGTCTTTCGGCAGTTCCCTCGTTACGTCTTCTGAAGTTAAGACCATCCAAACCAGTCTACTTCAGAGATAAAAGTACATCTTAAGGTAAAGACTTGCTCTACCCATCAAATCTTCCGTCCTCATCACTCCTTACGTGGCGAGACAATCAGACAATTGTAAATCCTTTCAGCTTCAGACTTCAGACTGGTCAGAGAGAGATTAATAAAACTCAATGCTTTAGCTGGGTTCTCACAAACACGAACCCCAGAATTTTTGACGAAAGGTCTGAGTATTGAAGAGATGGATACAACTGCCTTTGATAAAGCCGTACGCATTACGGTAGCGAATCCAGAACGTTTCTGAACAATTCCACGTGGAAAATCGTCGAAGAAATGAATCTCAGAACTTTGAAACTTAAACAACCTTTGTTTTCTTGCAAGCTTAATAATACAACCTTTGTCTCTAAGACGAGGAAAACGCACAACGAAATCCACGATCCACGATCCCTTGTTGAGACGAGAAGAAATATCAGCCGCATTTCCACTCACCCGGCTGAGATCGACTGAGAGTAAAGCTGCCTCTCCAGTCTGATTCTCCACCAAATGTAATCGCAGCTCATCTCAGTAAACTAATCTCACTGCCCTCTCTCTCTCTCTCCACAGCCCTGTATCAGCCCCTAAATCAATCCCACAGTTCCCTCTTTCTCCACAGTACTGTATCAGCCTCGAGACTGTTACCACTGCCCGCCTCTGTCTCCGCAGTATTGTATCAGCGAGTAAAGAAATCCCCTTTACGCACAAAACTTGTCAGCCTCTACAATAATACCACTGCCCGCCTCTGTCTCCGCAGCACTGTATCGGCCTCGAAACTAATACCGCTGTCCCCACTTTCTCCACAGTACTGTATCAGCCTCGAGACTGTTACCACTGCCCGCCTCTGTCTCCGCAGTATTGTATCAGCGAGTAAAGAAATCCCCTTTACGCACAAAACTTGTCAGCCTCTACAATAATACCACTGCCCGCCTCTGTCTCCGCAGCACTGTATCGGCCTCGAAACTAATACCGCTGTCCCCACTTTCTCCACAGTACCGTATCAGCCTCGAGACTGTTACCACTGCCCGCCTCTGTCTCCGCAGTATTGTATCAGCGAGTAAAGAAATCCCCTTTACGCACAAAACTTGTCAGCCTCTACAATAATACCACTGCCCGCCTCTGTCTCCGCAGCACTGTATCGGCCTCGAAACTAATACCGCTGTCCCCACTTTCTCCACAGTACCGTATCAGCCTCGAGACTGTTACCACTGCCCGCCTCTGTCTCCGCAGTATTGTATCAGCGAGTAAAGAAATCCCCTTTACGCACAAAACTTGTCAGCCTCTACAATAATACCACTGCCCGCCTCTGTCTCCGCAGCACTGTATCAGCCTCGAAACTAATACCGCTGTCCCCACTTTCTCCACAGTACTGTATCAGCCTCGAGACTGTTACCACTGCCCGCCTCTGTCTCCGCAGTATTGTATCAGCGAGTAAAGAAATCCCCTTTACGCACAAAACTTGTCAGCCTCTACAATAATACCACTGCCCGCCTCTGTCTCCGCAGCACTGTATCAGCCTCGAAACTAATACCGCTGTCCCCACTTTCTCCACAGTACTGTATCAGCCTCGAGACTGTTACCACTGCCCGCCTCTGTCTCCGCAGTATTGTATCAGCGAGTAAAGAAATCCCCTTTACGCACAAAACTTGTCAGCCTCTACAATAATACCACTGCCCGCCTCTGTCTCCGCAGCACTGTATCGGCCTCGAAACTAATACCGCTGTTCCCACTTTCTCCACAGTACTGTATCAGCCCCTAAACTAAATCTCACTACCCACTCCTTCTGCAGAGCACTGTGTCAGCCACTAAACTAATCCCACTGCCCCCTCTTTCTTCGCAGCACCGTATCAGCCTCTAATCTAATCCCACGGCCCCATCCGCCTCCACAGTACTGTATCAGCCAGTAAACTAATTCCACTGTCCCCTATTTTCCCAGAGTACTGTATCGCCCTCTAAACTAATCCCACGGCCCCGACTTCTTCCACAGTACTGTATCAGCCCCGAAATTAATCTCACTGCACCCTGTTTCCCCAGAGCACTGTATCAGTCTGCAAACTAACAACACTGTCCCGTCTTTGACCACAGCACTCTGTAAGCACCTAAACATATCCCACTGCCCCCTATTTCTTCCCAGGACTGTATAAGCCCCTAAACTACTCCCACTGTCCCCTCATTCTCCACAGCACTGGATCAGCCCCTAAACTAATCCCACTGCCTTCTCTTTTTCCACAGCACCGTATCAGCCTCTAATCTAATCCCACGGCCCACTTTTTCTCCACACCACTGCTTCAGTCACCAAACTAATAAGAACCAGAATCAGATTTAGAACCAGGATTATTATCACCGGTATGTGACGTGAAATTCGTTAACTTAGCAGGAGCAGTTCAATGCAATACATAATCTAGTAGAGAGAGAGAGAGAGAGTGAGAAAACAATAAATAAAATAAAACATAATAAATAGACAAGTAAATAAATTACGTATATTGAAGAGATTATTTTAGAAAAATGGGCAGAAACAGAAATACTGTATATTAACAAAGTGAGGTCGTGCCCAAAGCTTCAAAGTCCATTTCGGAATCGGATGGCAGAGGGCAAGAAGCTGTTCCTGAATCGCTGAGTGTGTGCCTTCACGCTAATCCCCATGCTCCCACTTTCCCCACTGCACTGCATCTGCCCCAAACCTGTTCCCACTGCCCCCTCTTTCCCCACTGCACTGTATCAGCCTCTAAACTCATCGCACTGCCCCACCATTGTCCACACCATTGTCTGAGACCATCAACTAATCCTACTGCCCCCTCTCTCCCCACATTACTGTATCAGCCTCTAAACTAATCCCACTGTCCCCTCTTTCTCCACGGTACTGTATCAGCCTCTAAACTAATCCCACTGTCCCCTCGTTCTCCACCGCAATGTAAAATCCCCTAAACTAATCTCACGGCCCCCTCTTTCGCCAAAGCACTGTATCAGCCCCTCAGCTAATCCCACTGCCCCCACTTTCCCGAGAGTACTGTATCAGCCCCTAAATTTGTCGCACTGCTCGCTCTTTCTCCACAGTACTGTATCAGCCCCTAACCTGTTCCCACTGCCTCCCGCTGTCCCTGCAGGACTGTATCAGCCTGTAAACGAATACCACTGACACCTCGTTCTCTATAAAACTATATCAACCCCTAAACCAAACACACTGCTCCCTCTTTCTCCACAGTATTGTGTAAGGCCCTAAATTAATCCCACTCTCCCCTCATTCTCCATAGCACTGTATCAGACCCCAAACTAATCCCACTGCCCCGTCTCTCTCCACATCACTGTGTTGGCCCCTTTGATCCTGACTTCGGAAACTTGACCTACTTTTCCTTTTTCACCTTTACTGCATTCATGACGTCTCTGAACATCCAAGGTTGTCTTATCTTTCCGTCCCCGTCCTTCCCTCTAACGGGAACACACCATTCCTAGAGTCTACGCTGTTGATCTTCAAACACTCTCCGCAAGTCTGAGGTCGAGCTGCCTGAGAAAAGGTCTTCCCAGACAACTCTTCTTAGTTCATGCCTAATGCGTCCTACTCCAATTTAAAACTCACCCGCAAGGACCAAACCTGTCCTTGTCTACAACTATCCTGAAAGTCACTGAGATGTGATCACTGTTCCCCAACTTCTCCCTGACTGAAAGGTCAGACACATGACCAGGCTCATTACCCAACACCAGGTCCTGTACGGACCCTCTTCTTGTTAGACCGCCCACATATTGATTCAATGAACTGTCCAGCATCCACTTAACAAATTCAGTCCCATCTAAACCCCTTGCAATAAGAAGGTCCCAGTTTATAATTGGGCAGGTGAAACGCCTCTTGACAACAGCCCGATATTTTCACATATTCCCTGAATCGCATTACATGTCTGTTCCTCATTC
Organism: Mobula hypostoma; assembly: GCF_963921235.1. Classification (NCBI taxonomy): domain Eukaryota; kingdom Metazoa; phylum Chordata; class Chondrichthyes; order Myliobatiformes; family Myliobatidae; genus Mobula; species Mobula hypostoma. Next base: position 89,120 of record NW_026948185.1, on the reverse strand, counting down.
CCCCTGGGGCTATTTGGAGGATCGGTTGTCACTGTCCCGACCGTTAATTTGGCATTTTCCCCTAATTCCCCTTGTTGTGTCACGGTCCCGACCGATAATTCCCCATTTGCTCCTCATTCCCTTTGATGGCGCCACACCTGGTTCTCATCTAAACCCTAGCATAAAAACCCCGGCTTTGTATCCACTCGTTGCCAGACCGTTGTTTCAGCCAGTGCGGTAATTCACGTTCCCAGCCGCTTAGAATGGTGTATTCTGAGTTTAAATTCAGTACCGAGGTTCGCTTGTGTAACTCCGTCTTTCCGTGTTAATAAAAAGTATTGTCTACCGCTTGACTTTCTACACTCCGTGTCGAGAGTAGTTCTGCCTGTCTCTGGCTTTCCCGTTCACCCTCCTGTATGCCGTTCAGCTCCAGCCACTCCCGCACCGTCCAGCTCCTGCAACGCCCTGTGTCAAGAAAAGTGTTGTCTGCCGTTCGTCTTTCCGTTTAACGCTCCGTGTCCAGAGTCGAGTGCACAAACACCTATCATCTCTGGGAGGGAAGTCATATGCTTCTTCATAAGCTGTCATGAAGGGGACCAGGATGGCAATGCTTGGTTGTTGGCAGGTAGGGTTAATACCTGACTTTCAAGAGCACTTGTGATTATCTTCCAGCTGGAGTTAGTCCTTAAACTGCTGGGGAACAGTGCGGAAAGAACAGGTGCTGTTTTCTCCCGGTAGGGATTAGTTTTTAGTTCCAAGTGCTCCCGTTACATTCTGTCACCCTGCAACCTTATCCTTCAATCTCTTTGATTTATGGAGGACAACATGTGTATAAATGTCTCTGTCCAGCAGACCTCATTATGATCATCATGACTGCAGTATTTCTACTGTTCTTTAATGTTTTTAATTCTACACGTGATTTTTTTTTGTTGTATTCTATCGCTGAGCAGCAGTGAACCATCTGATTGGCCTGTCAGAGATCTCTTTGGAGCTAATTGACTTGATCAGCATTTCTGATCTGGCTATTGTTCACGATTGCACTTAATAAAAAAAAAGTGTTGCTTGCCGCCTGTCTCCTGTTTGCCGTTCAGCTCCTGTAATGCTTTGAGTCAAGAAAAGTTGTCTGCCGTTTGCCTTTCCATTTAACGCTCCGTGTCAAGATAGGTGTTGCGTGTCGCCTGTCCCCTGTTTGCCGTCAAGCTCCAGCAACGCCCTGTGTCCAGAAAAGTATTGTCTGCCGTTTACTTTTCCATTTAATGCCCCGTGGCAAGATAGGTGTTGCCTGTCGCCTGTCTCCCGTTTGCCGTTCAGCTCCAGCAACGCCCTGTGTCAAGAAAAGTTTTGCTTGCCTCCTGCTCTTGCGTTCACCCGCGCTGTTTGACTGTGATAGCTCTGTCTCTCGACCGCTTAGAAATGTGTATTCTAAGTCTTGTTCCCACACTGTTTGTCTGTGCTAATTCTGTCTCTGTACCGCTTAGAATTGTGTAGTCTAAGTTCTGTTTCCGCGCTGTCGCCTGTGTCAACTCTGTCTCTCCCTGTTAACAGGAGCATAGCATGCCGCCCGCCGCTCATCCCTGCTCTGCCTCGCTCACTCCTCAGCTTTTCTCTGTCTAATCCTCGATCACCGGCCTTCCCTGCAACCATAAATAAACACCCTTCTGTGTACGCTACCTCGGTGTCCGTGTCCTGCGTTTGGGTTCGCCCGCTCTGTTTACAACAGAACCATCTCCCTCAGCACCGACCCAGCGGACTCAAACACTATCCTACAAGCCCTCGCCACCCGAGTTCCCTGTTGGAACCCCGCCCAGAGAGCAACTTGACGATTTGAAGGAAGTGACTCAGAGCTCCCAGGTATCAAATGAGAAAACTGCGCCATTGCAAAGACAGTTAGAAGAAGCCAATGTTTTGTTACGAACTGAATCATTCTTCAGAGCAAGGAATACGGCTCTGTCGTCATTTGACAAGGTGGGGTGTGGTATGACATGGTGTATTACAACGTGCAACTTTGATATTGATGTTGATTTGCCTTTTCAAGAAAATTCTACAATTGGTCAAGAAATAGCCCTGACTGTGAAAATCGTGTCTGTGTTGCCAACCATGAAGTGCCCGCGCTGTTTGGAAATCGTGTCTGTGTTGCCAACCATGAAGTGCCCGCGCTGTTTGGAACGATATCGAATCCAGGGTCTGGAATTCATGCACATATTCCCTGTTGTACAACGATTGGTAAAACGTGCTATTGAAACCAGAAAATGGACAAACCTTCTTCAGGATGGTAATGATTTGCTGAATGAGAGTGTTTTGAAACTTTATACCCAGCAGTGGGGAAATTACAGGTTTTCTGGTACAAGTGTTGTACGGAATCTGTGCTCACCTCAATAGACATTTGGTCTGCCGTGAATGTGATGAAAGTACCCAGGATGAGCTGGCTCGTAAATGTGAACAAGGACTTATTGTGAAACATCCGGAAATTTTTCATCTGGCATTCCAGAACGTATTAGATGCTGATAGAAATGAGGACTTGGATGAATGTATAACTTAGTGTCTCGAATCCAAAATGGCATTGGGGAGCTGAGGAAACTTCCAGAAACACATATACATAACCAGGACTTGAGAAGTGTGGAGAAGCTGCTCTGAATGATCTCAAGATGTGTGTGTACAGACAATTCTCGGTGTTCATAGGAAGTATTATGCATTAGTCTATCAGCCCGTTGTACCCTCCTGCCGTTATACCTTCTCTAAGTTATACCTTCTAGCAAAGAAAATGACCGTGCACTTCCAGACACTGTATTCCATTTAGCACTTCTTTGCCCATTCTCCTAATTTGGCCAAGATCCTCAGTAGCCCCTCTGCTTCCTGGACAGGAGCGGCCGCTCAACCTCATCTTGGTATCGTCGGCAAACTAGGCCACAACGCCACCAATACCGCTATCCACGTCATTCACATGCGTCGGAAAAAGAAGCGCTCCCGACGTCGACCCCTGCAGAACGCTACTAGACGCAGGTAGCCAATCAGAAAAGGCCCCCTTTACCCCACTCTTTGCCTCCTGACAATCAGCCAATGCTCCATCCACGTTATTATCTTTCCTATAACACGACGGGATCCCAACTTGTTAGGCAGCCCCAGATACAGCCCCTTGTCAGATGCCTTCTGAATCATCCACCATTTGTCCTTTGAGTATGCTGCTGGTCATTTTCTCAGAGAAATCTAACGGAGACAAGATTCCCGTTTGGGAAACCATGCTGTCTCGCTCATTTTATCTCGCACCTCCAAGTAACCGGAGACCACTTCCTCAGCAAACAACTCCAACGTCTTCCCAACCACTGATGTCAGACTAGTTGACCTATACATTCCTGTCTTCTGCCTTCCAGACTTCTGAAAGAGTGGAGTGACACTTACTATTTTCAAGCCCGGGGGAACCATTCCAGGAGCTGGTGATTCTTGAAAGATCATGGCTAACGCCTCCACGGTCTCTTCAGCCGCCCCTTTCCGAACCCTGAGGTGCGGTCCATCTCGTCAGCTGCCATTCCGGCTTTTCTGCTTCCACAACACTTCTCCTTGGTCGAAGCAACCGTTATCACTTCTGCCCCCCGATACACTGCAACCCCAGCATACTGCTCTGCCACCCACGCTGACGGTTGATGCAAAAGAAAGACATTTTCAGTTCGTCCGCCATTCCCGATTACTGCGTCTCCAGTGTAATTATCCAGCCGTCCAACATCTATTCTCGCCTCTCTGTCTCTCCTTTTATATCAAGCTCCCTCAACGGGCTTCTATGCAATTTAATGTGGATAAATGTGAAGTTATCCACTTTGGTGGCAAAAATAGGAAAACAGATTATTATCTGAATGGTGGCCGATTAGGAAAAGGGGAGGTGCAACGAGACCTGGGTGTCATTATACACCAGTCATTGAAAGTGGGCATGCAGGTACAGCAGGCGGTGAAAAAGGCGAACGGTATGCTGGCATTTATAGCGAGAGGATTCGAGTACAGGAGCAGGGAGGTACTACTGCAGTTGTACAAGGCCTTGGTGAGACCACACCTGGAGTATTGTGTGCAGTTTTGGTCCCCTAATCTGAGGAAAGACATCTTTGCCATAGAGGGAGTACAAAGAAGGTTCACCAGATTGATTCCTGGGATGGCAGGTCTTTCATATGAAGAAAGACTGGATGAACTGGGCTTGTACTCGTTGGAATTTAGAAGATTGAGGGGGGATCTGATTGAAACGTATAAGATCCTAAAGGGATTGGACAGGCTAGATGCAGGAAGATTGTTCCCGATGTTGGGGAGGTCCAGAACGAGGGGTCACAGTTTGAGGATAGAGGGGAAGCCTTTTAGGACCGAGATTAGGAAAAACTTCTTCACACAGAGAGTGGTGAATCTGTGGAATTCTCTGCCACAGGAAACAGTTGAGGCCAGTTCATTGGCTATATTTAAGAGGGAGTTAGATATGGCCCTTGTGGCTACAGGGATCAGGGGGTATGGAGGGAAGGCTGGGGCGGGGTTCTGAGTTGGATGATCAGCCATGATCATAATAAATGGCGGTGCAGGATCGAAGGGCCGAATGGCCTACTCCTGCACCTATTTTCTATGTTTCTATGAAAATATAGCTCGTTAGTCGGCTCTGTTAACTGGACTTAGCTTTGTCCTGCTCGTCTCTCATGCCTGTGTAATTCCCTTTCCACTGTAATAGTGATACGTCTGACTTTCCCTTCTCCCTCTCAAATTACAGGGTGAATTCTATGATGTTATTATATTTTAATTCATTTACGGGATGTGGGCATCGCCGGCTAACCCAGCATTTATTGCCCATCCCTAGTATTATGATCACAGATTCTCTACCGTAAGACCCCAAATCAAATCCGGTTCAGTACGCACACTCTATCCAGATTAACTGAGCCACCTGTGGGTCAACCAAACGCTGCTCTGAAATGCCATCTCGTAGGTATTCTATAAATTCTGCCTAAAGATTCAATACCAACCCGATTTTCCAAAACTGCCTACATATGGAAACCCCCTCTGGCTCCAGCAACACTGCCCTCTTGACATGAGATTTCTAATCCCCCATTGTAATGTACAAATCATACTGGGCTACCGTTCTGAGTTCTGTGTATAGCTCCCATCAAGTTCCTTTTAACCTTGCAGTTTCTCAGTTCTACCCACAAAAACTCTACACCTCCCGATACTACAACAGCTCTTCACCGTGGATTTATTTTATTATTATCATGTATTTTTACCAATAGAGCCACCCCATCCACCCCGCCTGCGTTCCTGTGCTTTCGATACAATGTGTATCCTTGGATGTTAAGCTCCCAACTATAATTTTCTTTCAGCCCCGATTCGGTGAGGCTCACCACGTCATACCCGCGAATTTTATAACTGTGCCACAAGTTCATCTAACTTATTCCATATACCGCGTACATTCAATATAACACCTTCAATCCTGTACTCGTCAACAGTTTTGATTTTGCCCCCTCCCTCCTACTTTTCATCTTATCCCGTTGGCTGCACCTTTGTCCTGTCCTGTGATCGACCTCTTCTTGCTAGCAGTCTCACTACGCACTGCGACTGCTTTTAAACCAGCTTCTCCATCCTCAGCTCTGTCTTCCCGGTTCCATTCCCATTGTCAAGTTAGTTTAAACCCTCCCGAACAGCATTGGCAAACCTGCCCACAAAGATGTTGGTCTCCCTTTGGTTCAGGTGTGAAGTGTCTTTTTCTGCAGGCCGTACCTTCTCCAGATAATATCCCAATGATTCAGAGGAATGGAGAGAAAAAGGGTAATGGGCGGAAGAGATGGGAGATGGACGAGATAAACAGGGGAAGGAAAAAGGACAAGAGAGCGCAGGATCGAGGGGAACTGGGCGGGTGGAGCGGAGAGGGGAGAGTGGCTGGCCGGTGGAGCGGAGAAGGGAGAGATGTGTTGGGGGAAGATTGTGGAGGAGTTAGTTTTGGGGAGGGTAGGCTTGTGGGATGGTACACTGATGGGACAGAGCGGGGTGGAGGGGAGACGGTCCGAAAATGAAGAGATGGTGCGGCGCTTCCTTGTTGTTCTCCTTCGGTGGCGTTTCAAAGTCAAAGCTCAGATTCATTTTTACCGGCGTACGTACACAACACTCAACCTTGTGATTCGCCTCCTTGCAGGCAGCCACAAAATAAAGAAGGAAGAAAAATGAACGTCAAACACCGAATGAGCAGAGAGAAAATAAAATCACATCGTGCAAAGAGCAAATGCAACCGCACATCTGAAGCTCACGAGCTCCCATTCTCACCGTTGTCTGAGATCAGCGCAGAATCGGGTCAACCCCGTCCCTCGCCACCGGCCGCGAAACCTGGATGAACGGCCTGTCAACGGCCTTTCTAATTCTGCCCCGGCACCTGACACGTTCGGATCTTTACTGGCTCTCGTGTCTTGGCCTGGTCTCCGCCGCCTCCGCTTTATTTCGGCTCTGCTCACCTCGGTTCCGCCGCATCGCGTAACAACTCTATGTCCTCTCCGGCTACGGCCGAACATCGGCTGACTCCCCGTCCTCGGGTCCGGGCCCGGTCGCGTCGATATGGCCCGCACCGTCTTGCACCCTCGATACTTCAGTTCACCCCAGAAACATGCCAACCTCTCACCGACTCTCCTCCACATTTCGATATC